>NC_081565.1:24373006-24491665 GCF_022355385.1 Mustela nigripes | reverse complement strand
GGGATCGAGTCCCGCATCGGGCTCTCTGCTCAGCAGGGATCCTGCTTCCTCCTCTCTCTCTGCCTGCCTCTCTGCCTACTTGTGTTCTCTCTCTGTCAAATAAATAAATAAAATCTTAAAAAAAAAAAAAGGAAAGGAAGCCACTATCAGCAGTAGGCCATCCCCACACCCTCTTACTGCTGCTGTGCGTGGTGGGCACTCAGTTCCGTGCTCCTGAGCAATGAGAGGAGGCACTGAAGTAGCCATGGGCATGGCATTTCCGTCTCCTCCTTGAAATTATTTTTCTTGGTTCTTGCCCCTGAGCCTTGACCATGGTGTGTTGGGAAGTAGGATGAAAAGCAGCTGATAAGGGCTTTTGGAAGTCCATTCTGCAGCAGATTCCTCCAGATTCTTCCACTACTTTGGGGTTAGATGGTCAGATTCTGGTGTATCTGATCTCTGCTCTCCATTTGCTCTGAGCACTGAGAGGGATGCTTTGCTGTGGGCTGAATATGGGTAGAGGGTACAAACAGTGGCTTCCTACGTATATATCCAGGAATGTGATAACTTTAAAAATCCTCTGTTTTATTCTTTTATAACCATACATTCTAAGAAGTTCAGGAGCCAATAGGTAAAGAAAGGTATTTTAGAATGCGAACAGATGTTAATAGTGGGAAAATGATGAATGAAGAAATGTGCAGTACAAAGGGAGAAAAAGACAATTACATACTCCTCCCAAAAGAGTATCTGTTACAGCTGTTTATTGAGTGAAGTGATAGACGTGTGCTTTCATGCGACTCTTCGGTACTCATCTATTGCTGAAAACCACGAAGTCAGAAGTGTGTGTGTATGTACTCTGAAGCCACAGCGGAACTTGGCTGGTTCTGTGGGCACTCCTCAAGAAAGTTTGCCCTTCGTGAGCGGTTCTGGCTGTGGGGAGCCCCAGATCGTTTCTCTGCCAGGGGATCTTTCTTGTAGTGGTTCCTTTACAAATGGAGAAAACAGAATCCATACTGATTCTTCAGATGGAGACTGAGCATTCTAAAGAAAGTTCAGTTCATTAAAACTACTTTAAATTTTCAGGAGTAGGGCAAAAGCGCTAGGCAGAAAAAGGGAGGGAATTCTGTTCTCTGCTTCCTCATGGCTAATCTGTGCTTCAGTTTCTCATTGTTGCCCGTGAAAGAATAGCAATCAGATATCTCTTTACTATATATGTTCCTTGTGTGTGTGTGTGTGTGTGTGTGTGTGTGTGTGTGTTATATACATATATAATTTCCAAGAGGGATCCAGGAAAATGTTGTAAGGCGGCTGTGGAGCAGATGAAAAATACTGGATTGGAAATTTAAGGATGAGGATTTGGGTCTTGATTTTACTACTTAAACAAAATTACTAAGTTTTGGTTTTTTCCCCTAGAAAAAGGATTATACCTGCCTCACAGGACTTTTGTAGACATTAAATGAGATTATGCATGTAGTGATTTGTTATAAAATTATTTATTAGATATGAAACAATCTGATGTTTTTAAGACAGAAACTGATGCATGTGGTAAATGTTACATTCAGACAGTCCCGGTGCATACTTTGGGAACAGATCTAATATGTAAGTGTATAGGGACACAGTCTTACCAAGCAGTGGAGACTTGTGACAGCCTGGAAGGTCATTTTTCAAGGTCAAAACGTCTGAGCTCATGTCTAGGACCAGGGTGAACTCCGTTTCCTTCCCAAGGGTTGTATAGGCTGCATCTACTGGAAGGAAGGAGGTGTTCTTCCACCAAACTGTGCCTAGGGGCAAGCAATGAAAGTGCTCTGATACTTACACAGGGCTTTTTACAGAGAGAGGCTAGAAGTCAAGTTGATTGGCTTTCTACTCAAAGCTTTAAATCATCTTTTTACCTGTGAGGATTAATGCCTTTGTTTCCAATGAGGCTATTGGTCCACAGAATAAGGAAAAAGTGCCCTTTGGGAATGAAAACCTCAGTCTTGCAGAGAAAATTCACTGAAATGGTACATCCATATAAAAAAAAAAATATTTTTATTTATTTTTTTATCATGTTAGTAATAGGTGGATACTATTTCCAAGTGTGGACGATTCATCTGGCGTTTCTTTAATGCTGTCTGAGATTGGGGTCCTGTGTAAGGGCAGCCCAGCTTCTTGTACCATTGACCTTTGAGGCCCAGAATTGGATTCCATCTTTTTAAAGAACCTGGCACTCTCAGAAGCTAGAGAGATGGTTTGCTTTCATTCATGCGTGTAATCAAGAGGAGGGACCAAAGCTTCCTCCCTCCAGATATTAAAATTCCTAGATTTCTGGAACTGTGAGAGGACAGAAGAGGAAGGATTTGAGGGCTGCTTGCTCCTCCTAACCCCAGGTCTTATTGTCCCCCTTGGAATGTGGCTCAAGGGCAGAGTAGAGGGTGCTTCTGCCTGGGCAGCTGCAGACTATACACTGGCAAGGGTAAGGGTTGAATGATCACATTTGTCCCATAAACCCAATTTTCCTCAAAACCCAGCATCTGGCATAGGGGTAGGCACTCATTCAGTATTGGATGACTGAATAGTAAATGAGAGAAAGTATTTCTGTATAGTCCTTAAAGATGACACCCAGTGAAAGGGACAGGGAATAGAAGGCACCTATATTATTAGAAAAGACAAACTGTGTTTGCCTGCCTATTTCATTCCACTTTTACTCATCAAGAAGAGAGAGAAGGAGAGAAAGAGAGAGAGATGTGATTCATATTAAATGGGTAAAGAAACTGAAGATTATAGTATTCAAGTTCCTTACTCAAGGTTATAGCTAGGTGGATCTCAGGTTCAAACCTACATCTATCTGTCTGAGAGGAAGGAAAGCCAGCACTCTCTCTACTCTGCTGTGCAGAGCAAGTCCCATGGTGTGGAAGTAAAGAGGTCCAGGGTGAGGTGGGAAGTGAGGTGGGGATGTAACTAGACCTCCAGTGGAAGGGCAGTCATGGCATTTTCTTGTTGCTCTGAAATCTGGGTTCACACATCTTGAGAAGTGGGGTTTATTTTGTTGTACCTGCAGATGGAATTTGAGTATCCGCAAGGTCTGGTGTTTTGGCAGATATGAAAACATTTCTTGGCCACTTAGTATATGTTTAGATGCTGCTAGAATATTCCGTGTGTATTCTGTTGTATAATCTCATAAGAACTCAGTAGTATATTATGATCCCCTATATTATAGATGTGGAAACAGAGGTTTGAAAGAATGAGTTATTTCACTGAGGTCATAAACTGTAATTGGTAGAGCCCAGTGTATGTGAATCTAGAAATGCCTATCAGTTAAGGTTTTTTTGTTTTTTTTTTTTTTAAATTTCTCAGTTTGATGACATTGCAATTGACTAGAAAAAAAAAGAAAAAAGAAAAGGAAAGAATAAGGATTCCCATGGAGTCTTTGAGAAGCATACAACCTGTGCTAGGAGTTATTCTATTTGACTTCTAGGAAAAACTGATAATCATCGACAGAATCAAAAACATCAACATTCTGTGGCTGATCAGTGTTTTTTTTTTTTAGTTTTTAAGGTTGCTTCTCATATGTTCCTTCATTCAACAAATATTTACCAAATCCTCTGTGTTCGGTGCTTCTTTAGGCCCCAAGAACACACCTGAAAAGGGAACAAAGTCCAGCTTGCTTCCTAGAGGGGGAGAAAGAGACAGTAAATTATTTTCATACTGTTTGTTTACTGAGTAGCTGTATTGAGGCGTAGTTCACGTACTATAAAGTTCACTCTGGGTTTTTAGTACATCATGGTTTTGTGCAGCTATCGCAACTGTCTCATTTCCAGGCAGTTTCAAGTGGCTGTATAATTTGTCAGGAGTGTCAAGTGCTCCGAAGGCAAACAAGTGGAGTGAGGTCCGTGGGGGTGAATGTGCTGCTAGTCTACCCAGAGTGGTCAGGACAGGCCTGCCAGATAAAGGGCTATTTGAGCAGAAACCTGAACAAGGTGAGGGAATGAGTCATGGGTATCTGGGCAAAGAAGAGTCCAGGTAGAGGAAACAGGGCAAGACCCTGAGGTAGGAGTATAACCCGTGATCATGGGGGAGTAGACAAGGCAATGACTAAAGGCCAGAGGGCAGGAGAGAAGGTATTCTCATCCATGAGTTGTAAGGGACTGTGTATCAAAGTACTTCGTGCAGTGCTTGGTACACAGCAGGTGCTCAATAAATGAGAGCTGTAGTTATGGTGGTTATTATCCTTATTCTTATCATAAAGCTGCCAGTCACCTGCTTCTGAGCACAGGAGCGATGGCTCACCTTTGCATCTCGCTAGAAACATGACCACTACTTTGCACATAATACACAGTCATTAAGCATCCCCTTAGTGAAAAAATAGAATTTAATCTTTAAATTAATAATCTTTGTTTGTTACAATAACAGGCAGGAATAAATGCCCGGATGGACTGATAAATCATAAAGACAAGTTAATATTAAACAAGACTGCTCAGTTTTTCTACTAAAAAGGCATGGTTTTCTCTAAGGCCTTCAAACTTCCTAAGAGGTTTCCTTAAGAAGTGGGATGAAGAGTTTTGTTTTGTTTTTTCTTTCCCTAGCCCGTGGTTGAAGGCAGCTCTGTGGTGGGGTTTCTTTATAATTGGGTGAGGGGGTGCCTGGGTCAAAGTGACAGCCAACTTGCACTGCTATTACAACACATTACATAAATAACTCTATATAATTGCTACCATCCATCAATTTGGGGAGATCAGTGGTGAGAGACGCTGCCAGTTTCTTGGAATGAAAACTAAAGCTGCAAATAACCCATAAAGTCACACTCGCTAATCAATGCCAGTGTTTTTAAGGGAGGGCAAATTGGTCCAGTCACCAATTCAACCTTGAGAAGGATTCCCCTGTGTATCCTTCATACTGGTTTGTGAGACTTTGCCCAGTCCTTGCCTAGAGGTTTTTTTTTTTTTCCCTCCTCTTTCACCAACTTTTTTTTTTTTTAATCATAGTATTATTCTTAGCCCTGCTTCCCCTATGTTGCAACCTGAAACCTTTTCTGAGCTGGCTAAGGACAGTTAGATTTCTGATGGGTTTAGGTTAATCTGAGCACTATATGCAGCTGAACAGAAAGAACATCCTGACTTCTGTGCAGATTTGGGGAGTTCTAAATGTCCATCTTCTCTGTCTACAGGGGTCACGTTAACCTGATTCATTCTCAGTTCTTCATGTCATTCTGGGTTGGCAGAAGACTAACCACGAGTTTCAAAAACAAACAAACAACAAACAAATAGGAGACGGCAGCGTTCAGGCAGTATGACATTTGCAAAGAGAAAGGATTCTTAATGATCACATCTTGCACTTGACCCACAATCAGTTTAATACCCTGGGTTGTAAGTAGCATGAGGCAGAGGCCACCTAACTCCAGGCCTAGGAAAATGAGTCTGGCACAAAGTGGCAGACTAATCTTATTGAACTGACATTGAAGTAATGAAGTCACACTTTTGTTGATTGAAAATGAAATTGAACAGGCAGTTCCCATAGCTAAAGTTCTTTCAAGCAGGGATAAGTAGTCAGTGGCTTGCTTTTCAGTAACCTGAGAAACTCTGGAAACTCCTAGAACGTAGGAACCTTATTTAGTGTGAATGGGCCACAGGGTCTTCTCAGGGGTGGGGATATGGTGGGTAGCGTATGTGCTCCACAGGTGTTTGTTACAGACACAGCCAAGAACTTTCCACCCCCAGCACAGGCTCTGGTTTTCTTTATCCATGAGAAATTTGCCTCTTTTGTAAAAAAAAAAAAAAAATCCCCTTTCCCTCAGAACGTCACTTTAGGTGGGAAGCCCTACATGAGGATGAGATGGGGGAGCCTGTGACTTCCCTTTTCCTTCACCTTCCCTGCTCTGTCTAGGTCCTAGAGTTTATCCAAATGAATGCTTGATGTACTTCAGAATGTTAGACTCTATTATATTAGTGAGAAGTACTTTTGTGGGTAAGTGGTAGGAAATTAAAGGATTCAAGGGTGATTTGGTGTTTCCAGAAATCTTTAGAAATTCTTTGAGGGGGAAAAAATAAGTAAGTCTTGCTAAAAACCCCTCAAGCCATGGGACATTGTTCTTTTTCATGGAAAATTGCTACTTAGAAACATACTGTAAAATGTGTCATGGTTTTGGGTCAAGACGCACTAAGCATTGAAATTTTCTTGGGCCAAATGAAAGGTGACCAGTGATGGTTTTACCTTCTCTAGGTGCTGGCGTAAAGGGCTGGTGCCAACACGAGGTCTCCCTTCCTGACCAGTGGCATTCACTAAGCAATAATGATGTCAGCAAGACTAGCTTCTCAGAGTAGCAGTCCATGCTTCTGGAACTTCATTCATTTGCATTATCCTTTGATCTTCATAACAAGCTTGCAAGGGTGGTGAAGGCATGTGCTACAGCAATGAAGGAAGCTGAGGACCACAGGCTAAGTGGGAAGTGATTTGAATTCCTCAGGGTCTCAGAGCTAAGGGTCTCTGAGGAGAGGAGGAACATGTCCTCTCAAATTTAATTTCTGTTCAGCAGTCAGTTACATCTTGAGAGAGAGTCCCTCTCAACAGTCTGTAGTAGCATTTGCCCAACCCAGACCAACTTTCAAGGATTATCACAAGTGCTGTCACCTTCAAGAAAGCTTCCAGTCACGACTTCTCCAGAAAGGGACTCTACCTCCACCATTTAGAGCTAAAACGAAGGCCTCTCTTATTTGCCATGTTTAATAATCTGTCTGCCCTCACCAGGCTGTGAAACTCAAGACTGCCCTGAAACTCAAGACTGGCCCTTAGTCACCTTTGTGTGCCCTCCATCTGATATAAAATAAACATGTAAAGAAAGGTTTTCCTTCCGTTGGATTTGGTACCAGGTGAGTTTGTATTTTGATGGCTCAATTATCTATACCCTCTTCTCCGTAACAGGGTTATCAGGAAATATTGAGATAGCCACAGTTGGCTGGTTGATATTTATTTGCCAGGGCTAGCAAGAAAATAAAGAAGAAAAATGGATCCTGGACTTGGGGCGCCTACCATTTGTGGACCCTTGACTTTTGAAGGCATCAAAACACTGGCTGGAGGAAAAGGGAGCTGATTTGAAGGAGCTTCAAGGATGGGGTGTGGCACGTGTGTTTGGGAGCATACCAAACACACGTACCATGGGTGGCATTCTTCTCAGAAGGCAAAGAGTTGGGGCCTTGGGATTAGAAACTATCTTCTAGTTCTGTGTTGTTCTTTGAGCAACACCTTGGACATGCTCCTTGGGGTTAATTATGGCTCTTTTATAGACTTGTTATGGGAGTGGTCCTTAAAAACTTGGACTGGGCCTTTAAGTCCAGGAAAAACACTGAAAATATTTAAAATGGGAAATTAGTTTGATAAGTTGGTAGTAGCAATATCAGACACCTTGAAAGAGTATTTACCTAAGAGAAGTAAGAACACACGTTCACAAAAGACATATAACAGAATGTTTTCAATAGCTTTATTCATAGAGGCACAGAACTGGAAACAACACAAATTTCCATCCATAAGAGAATGAACAAACTGTGGTACCTTCATATAGGGGAATACTACTCAGCAGTAACAAATGAACTACTGATGTATGAAACAACAAGGATTAATCTTGAAAACATGTTGAGTGAAAGACACCAGACAAAAAGAAAGAGAGATTGTTAAGATTCAGTTTATATGAAAATTGAGTCATAGGTTGAATCTTTGTTGAAAGATCTGGGACAATGATTATCTCTGGGGCTAGAGATGGGGATTGATTGGTAGAAATGAGGGAATATTCCAGGCTGCTGGTAATGTTCTAATTCTTAATTGATGTGTTTATTTTGTGAGTGTCTGTATTTGTTAAAACTCATCTAATTATACACTTAAGATGTGTGCAGTTCAATTTATGTTTGTTAATTAAAAAAGAATCCTGAGAAGAATTGTAGAGATTCACTTTAGGACAGACTTGGAAGCCTATGGCATGGGGAATTCAGGTCCTGGACAGTCAGTGTGGCCCCAGAAGCAATTTCTCTGCAACCTAGTAATGTCAGGGAAGTTTCTAAGAAGAGGAGACATTTGGGATAAGTTATGAAAAATAGATAGAAATCTACTAGATGGACCAGGTATTAGAGTTTATTTCAGGGGAGAGGGAAAGGAAGAACCATGCTGTGGATCGAAAAGAGTTGGAAGTATCTGAACCTTGCAGGTGGAAGGATGTAGTAGGACAGCAGATCAGCGGCACAGGAGGTGGAAGATAAGGCCACAAAGGCAGCTTGGGTGACCCAAGAGATAGCAGTCTCAGCCACACAACAGGGAAGGGAAACACGCAGGACCATATCTCTGAAGATAAGTCTATAGACAGAAACTGGGAAGAGTGCTCAGTGTAAAAGGATTCTTTAAAAGATTTGGGAATGAAAAAAAAAAAAGGATTTGGGAATGGATGAGCTGATGCAGTTAGAAAAACACAGCATATGTGGTATGAAGACGCATTAGGCTTCTGCTCCGGTCAACAAGAATAAAGCAATGGCTTGACTGTCAGCTGGGCTAGTCTTTGGCTTTGACTCAGCCTCCGAGAAAGGACATGAAGTTGGCTTTGGGTGCAGACTGTTGGAAAGAGAGATCATTCTTTCTTCCATGAAATGTGTAGGGAAAACGAATGTAGTACCTTTCTTTCTGAGCTGTGTCATATGGCTTTGGTTCAGGGGCTCTCTTATGGTGGAACCTCGTATACTACATTATTCAGACCGCATGGACGGAGACCGTGTCTCAGCTCATGAGAAAAGAAGTTCCAGGGAAAGAATAACATCCTAAGAGGACCAGACTTTATGCTGTCTGATCCCCTCCTGATGCCTGTTACCCAACCTCTCCACTCCTCAATTTTTTATCTGTAAGAAGAGACTACTACCACCACAGGGTTGTTACAAGGATCCGATGAGTTATATTTATAAAGAACCCAGAATGGTTCTTGGCACAGGATGAATGCTATATAAATGGCATTTTGCATATACATGTAAATTATTAAATAAAAAGCAGGATTTTCAATGAAAAGAGGTATAAAAAAGAACTTCCCCAGTGTTCTGGTGGTTAACTGGTAGAAGAAAATTTCCAAAGGAAGAACAAATTAAATTTTAAAATTAATTCATATTGTGGAATAATTTTAGATTTATATGAAAGTTGCAAAGTACAGAGAGTTCTTCATTAAAATAATGTTTTTAAATCCATGCCCAGGACTAACCAGGAAGAAAATGTGAGTCTGGGCGCTGGGGTGGGGGCGGAGTGGGGAAGGAAAGGAAACCATATAGTAACCACTCAGCTAATCCCTAATACCTATTAGAGAGAGAAGCTGAGTTTATGTTGCTGCATTCATTCATTCAGGAAGCGCTGAGAGCCTATTGGGTGGTCAGCACTGTGACAGGTGTTGAGGAGTTAGGGATAAAGTCCCTCATCCATCAAAAATTACGCAGCCCCTGCTAAGTTCCTGGAACTGTGCTAGGCACTAGGGATGCCAAGCTTAGACTCACTGTCTCTGTGGGTTGTTATTATAAGAAACAGAAAAGAAAGATGCAGGTCAGGCGCTTTGTGAGCTTCAAGGACAGAGAGTCAGGTCTAATTGGGAGGCGGCTTTATGGACAGGGTAGTCTTTGGAAGATTGAGATGGATAATTGAAAAGCCTCACCTCTCTCCAATAAGGGCTTCTGGAAATATATATGCAGCTTTTATTTATTTATTTTTTTATAATAATTTTTTAATTTTATTTGACAGAAATCACAAGTAGGCAGAGAGGCAGAGAGAAAGGAGGAAGCAGGTTCCCGACAGAGCAGAGAGACCGAAGCGGGGCTCGATCCCAGGACCCTGAGATCATGACCTGAGCCGAAGGCAGAGGCTTAAACCCACTGAGCCACCCAGGCGCCCCTTATGCAGCTTTTAAAAGGCTTGAGACCTTGTACCTGAACCTGGACTTTTGGTGATACTATGCTTTTGGAAGTAAAGGGATCAAATAAATCAGTCTATTTCTTAGCACCTGTGTTCCAGAAGGAAAGAGGTAGGGGTTGGGTGGGAGGGAGGTCGGGTGCAGGGGTGGTGAGAGAGAAGAGAAAGGGAGATGGGGGGAGAGAGAGAGAAAGAAAGGAAATGACGTTCTCTCTTTCCTTTAAGGAGAAGCAATGTCTGAAGGATTTCTGAAAGCCTGGTCCAGCCCTTAAACATATTGTAACTCAAATCACCTACGGCTGCTGATTTCCAAGTTCTCCCTGCAAGAACACAGGGACTTGTTCCTTAAAATGACCCAAAGAATGTCGCAATGTCCTCAAATCAGAAACCACTCTATTTTTAGTTACTTTCTCCCCTTCCTCCTGTGAGTGACTTCTTGTATCAGAGGAAGGCAGCTCATAAACCCTTTGGCCAGCTGACCTTGTGCCCCTGGAGAGTGGATGTCTACGGCCAGGAGAAGGGTGGGCTCCTCTCTGTGACGCTCCTGCCCCCTCTCCGCCCCTCCTCCCCGGCCACTGCTACCTGCTATGGCTCATTTCTCAGATGCTGTGAACTCTCACAGGGCAGAGACAATGTCTGAGCAGCCTCTGCCTCCCAGCACATGCCTGCCACAGGGCAGGTACTCAAATCCTCAGAAATAATTGACCGAAAAGACAGTGGAAGCTTCCCATTCTGCCAGAATTGTGACATGAGACTTGGGTTGTGTTGCTTCTATAAATACTTTCAAGGGCACACGTTATTCCAAGGCAGACTCCTAATGGAAAACAAAGACTCCATGGGCTTTCTGAGTCTCTCTAGTTTCACTGAGATTTCTCAACACCTTACCAGTGCCCACTATGGGACTAAATTTGTCATCTTCAATCCATTTTCCTAAAACTGCTTTTCTTTCTTTATTTTTTTTAATATGGCACTACCTTCCTCTCAGACACATTTAAAAACGGAGAGATTCTCAAATTTTCTTTTCTTTCACTTCTCAAGTGAATTGTTCCTGACTCTCTGAATTCTGTCACTTCAGTGTTTCTCTGAAGTGCCCAAGCCTTCATCATCTAGCTGGGAATGAGTCCCCATGCCCTTGTTGAGTGTCCTGACTCCAAAATCTTTCAGAGCAGTCCTGCCAACCTGCACAACAGACCATGTCTCACTCTGACTTAAGCCCCCGTGGGGGTAATCCCTCATCTGTCATTCAGGTCCAGGATTCAAAATCTGCACGCGCCTAAACACAACTCCCAACTTCTTCATACCACTTTGCCCCATTGTCCCCACGCCCCAAACTACTTGTCTGTCCTAAGGAGCTTCCTTTTGTTTCTTAA
Source organism: Mustela nigripes (assembly GCF_022355385.1). Classification (NCBI taxonomy): domain Eukaryota; kingdom Metazoa; phylum Chordata; class Mammalia; order Carnivora; family Mustelidae; genus Mustela; species Mustela nigripes. Next base: position 24,480,422 of record NC_081565.1, on the reverse strand, counting down.
AAACACCAGACTCTTTCTTATTCTGTGCTGGTTGAATCGTCTCAAAACTCTGGGGAGTAGGATTTGACAAATCAGCTCGTTCTACTGGTCCCACCACTGTTGCTGCAGTTGACATGGAAGAACTCCAAACCAGGTAAACCCACTGCCGCTGAAATAAATATCATTGAGATCATTGTAGTGTAAACCATGGGAGCTCAGTACAGTCAGAGATTTTGCATCTCTTACCAAACAGGAAAAAAAAAAGGAAAAGGAAGAGAGAAAGGAGAAAGGAAAGGGAAGGGGAAGGGGAAGTGGAAGAGCAAGGGAGGGGAGAGGAGGGACAGAAAGGAAAGGATAAAATAAAGTCAAAGTTAACTTCAGCCCCTAAAGAATTTAGAATAGCCCACTCAGTAGAAAGCCAATCAAAGCTGAAAGCCCAGAAGTGCATTGGAAGAACATCCAGTATGATCTAATGCCTGTTTCCAAGTCACAGTTAATTTGGGACACCATGGGCCTTACAACAGGATGTGCTTCCCTTTACTCAATATCATATGCCTAAATACTTCTTTCCTATAAACTGTCATTATATCCTTCAAGTAGAACCTGGTAAGGAGTGACATAAAGAACGAAGGTGATCCTGCCAGGTCATCTTGGGCTTGACTGAAGGGGGGCCACACACCCCAAGGCAGTCAGGTGATTGGTGGGGTATGGAGCCCAGCTCGCTGAACCTAGAAAGAAAGGCAGCATGGTCAGGATCCTCGAAATGACTCAAAGGTGATTGTTCTTGGCCCTGTGAGACATTAACCAGGTTGGTATCCACTCTGGAGTCTTATTCTTAACATTTCTGAAATTCTCATTTGAACTGGTTTTAACAGCTTATTAATTAAGGAGTTGAATGAAATCTTTGACCTGTTTTATGTTTGCAGAAAAGTCATGCTTTTAGCTTTTCGAAAATTATATTTAACCGTGTTCTTGATACACATGCTCCTGGAAGGGGGAATGAGTTTACATGTCAGATTCATCTGGCCCACCCTTGCCCTGTGTCTTCCCTGTGGTAGAAACTCGTCCGCTTGTCATCACTGTCCCCTCTGCTCTCATCTCCCTCCAAATATAACCTCTATGAGAACATAGTTACTTTGCATTATGGGTATTTACCTGTGGGCCCTGCCCCCATACCCCCCCTTAACAAGAATACGAATCTTTCGAAGACAAGAACTGAGGTTTTTTTTCATCAAATACCCCTTCAAGCTTCTATAGACCCAAACAGTCATTCAGATTTCAGGATGAATTAATGGATGAACTGAAAATGGGTGAATGAATGAGTAAGTGAAGTGGGGATGGAGCTTGGAATGAAGATAAATAAAATCACTTTCCTTGGTGGGAGAGAAGTTTGCATGTGGATTACCAATCCAAAACTCAGGTAGATACATTTATGTCTTAGTTTTAATTTCAGATCCACACATGCTTGCAGTTCCTTTAGCCTGGTGTCAGGAAAGCTGTTTGTCCCATTGTTGTATAGCTGTGTCTTTTCTCTTTTTGCGGGGATGGCTGTTTGATGATGATTGTTTGAATAATTCCAACTTATCAGTTCTGTACATGGGATTTGGAAATATTGGACTGTATTCTTTGGAAAGGGGTATATTATTATTTAAAATGCAGTGTAGGCCAAATAGCATTACTAACATATCTCATGAGAAACCAAATGTAGCCAAGGTTTGCTTCACTTCATTTAAGTAAGAGTCACCACAAAATTTTATTTTGTCTAATGTTTTTTGGGTAGAATGTTAGTATTTGTTGTAATGGGATTATCTTATTATATTCATTTTTATTCTCATGAAACTTTCTCCATGTTCCCACCTGGGACTAGGGACTCCTCACTTTGATACCATAGTTTCTCTTTGTGTTCTGCCTCTCCTTTTCACCTGACCTGGAGTCTCTGGGTGATGGGAACCATGTTTCACTCATCGCTGATCCCCAGCTCCCAACACAGGGCCTGGTACTAAGTAGGTATTCAGTTGACAGTTGGTTGTCTGAACAGGATGAGAGCAAAGAGCATGGGCTCTGGGTCAAAATCCATGTTGCCTAATGACCGTTTGAAACAAGGATGGTATCTTTCCCCTCATACAAGTAGAAACTAGACATGTGCTCCAAATTTCATTTCCCTCATCATCGGTGAGGGAACCAGGCAGGTGTTAAAACCGGGACAATCCAAAGAACTGGCACATGCCTCAGGGAGGAATATTGAAATGAATGTGCAAATAGAGGCAAAACCAGCTTCTTTCACTGAGGAGAAAAGTCAGTTGAACCTCTGTGGATAGGACAGGATTTACATGTCTATAAACAAGGGTTATTTTGCATTGCTATCAGCTAGCTACAATTTCCAGAGTTGTAAAATAGCTCCCATAGAATCAGAGTCAGATCACCAGGGAAAGGTGTCTTCGAGACAATCCGAGTTTCCCATTAAAGCACAAATTTTCCGCTGCAGTTCAGATCTTGCCCTCGCTGACAGGTTCCGAAGGAAGGGCATTCCAGTCAGAGATAAGAGCAGACGCAAACACCTGGAAACCGGAAGCCTTGTGCTTCCGTAATGGGAGGGAAGTCCTAGAAGGAAGAGTGCAGAGGTAGGCAGTAGCCAGATAGAATTCATCTGGAAGGCCAAGGTAAAGAGTATACATTTAATCTAAAACTTTTAAAATTGTACAACCATGGCAAAAAAAATTTTTTTTCAAGCATTCTGCCCCAATTTGTACATCTTTATTTACTTATTTATAAATTAGGCATGTGTGTGATAGTATCTGAGTACTTCTACAAGCACAACATTGGTCACTTATTGGCTGTGTGACCACAGGCCAGTTATTGCATGTAGCTGGGCCTCTGTTTCCCTGCCTCTAAAATACGACGATCACCCAGGGCTGCTGTGATGAGGATATAGAGTAAATAGAGTGGGGCTCAGTGGAGTGAGAGCTCAGCAAGTGTTAGCTCAAAGTATAAAACACTAATAGAAATGAAAATGAATGATAGAGAACAGAAAGTGGCGACACTTACCTTCTGTCCTCAGTGGATTGGCTTGAGGACCCACCAGGGCATGTGCACCCCGTTCCAGAGCTGCTGCATAGGGGGTTGTTATGGTCTGGAGGTTTTGGATGTGGAGGGGGTGGCAGGGAGAAGGATCAGAGGAGGGAGGCCAAAGAAGGGGCAGTGCTACGGCACAGCAGGGAGATGATGTGGGCTTGCGCCTGGGTACCCGAGGGCGTGAAGAAGTGAGGATGGCTCACTGAGGACAATGGTGGAGGCCCTTGTCCCATAACCTTTGGACGTGAACTTGATAGGGATGCCAGAAGGAAGATAGGGAGAAGATTCTTGGTGGGGAAGGCAGATGGTGCCTTGAAGAAGCTTTGGGGTTGGGAAGGACAGCCAGGAGGTACAGGAAAAGGTCAGAGCAGGAGGTTTGAGGGGCCGTGGGCTCATCTCCAGTCATCCCTACTGTTGGGAAGATACTAGCAGCTCCTGCCTCCCGCTTGCATTAGTACTTATGACTGAGGCCATAATGGAATAAAAAGGGAGCTGATTTTGCTACCCCAAAATATGCCTCTTTGACGTAAGTATTGTTTTGAGTTAAGGCAGTTAAAACCCAGCAGATTCAGGAGAAGTTGTTTTCCTCCAGTCACCTGCCTAAATTTGCATTGGAAAGCTGCCAGGAAGCAAGTTATTACCAGAGACACCTCTTTACCTGAGAAACTGATCTGCACAACAGGGCTGCTTTGTTTTCCGAACATCTCTCCCTTTTCCTGAAGGGCCTCCCTCCCCTTGGACCCCGGACCCAGACTGGTACCCCTTCCCGTGGCTTAGGATGTTCTGTAAGCCTCCATTACCTGGCTGCTCTCTGGGCTCTCCTGTTTTTATGGGGCTATTGTACATGTGAAATTTGTTTCTCTCCTGTTAATCTCTCTTATGCCAATTTGATTATTGGACCAGCCAAAGAGTGCAGAAGGGCACACGGAAAAATGTTCTGCCCCTTCAGGGCCATGGTGTTAACTGTTATTTCTGGGCCTATTATTCTGCACGGATAGAAACCTTGCTGCTTTTTAGATAGTCGTTTCTTGGGTTAGTCTTCCCAGCACATCTTTTAGGGTTATTATTGTCATGCCCCTCTTACAGGTGAGGGGACAGAGGTTACACAGCTTGAGCTGAAAGGACAAACTTGTATAAGGACCTCAGTATAACCCCAAAGAGCCTGTGCTTTTTCTTCTGCACCCCCTCTTTCCTGCTAATGGTAAAGCTGGAGAAAATGGTGCACCCTCTTTATGTCCTGCTTTTCCCAGTTCTCAGTGTCCTTTCAGGGAAGAGCTTTTCCCCAAACCCTGTGGGACCTGTGTCTAAGGAATAGGACACCGCAGCATCTCCTTGCCCCACAGCCCCTCCTGTGCATTTCCACTTGCACCCAGGAAGCGGAGAGGAATGGGGAGAAGCACAGGTAACAAAAGGAAGTCTCTTATGGCCCAAGAGACCCTAAAAAGGCCCACGTATCGCCTAAAAAGGCCTGGCCTGCACACGTTGTGGTGGAATGAGTCAGGGTGGCAGGCTGGTAGCACCTGATCTTTTAAGAAAATTCAAGCCCAGAAAGACCAACTGAGACTGTCCATATGCCTCAGGCCATTGCAGAGGATGGGAGTCATAGGCCTCCAGGAACCCTCACTGGAAAAGGCCTGTGTCTTTGTTGGATGTCCTGCCCTCCACTCGATGTCCATTAATTGTAGACTCTTCCTGCTTCCAATGGACTGGAGAAAATCAACCTGGAAAGAGATATGTTACAGATGAAGGTAGGGCACACATTTAAAATATACTTGATCATTTAAAACTGCATCAGACGGTCCAACAAGGAATGAGGTGAATCTCTGGGGTCTACTTTAAGTTAGAAGTCCAAATGATTTCTAGAGAGAGAGGCTCACCTCTCTATGACCTTCGTAGGTTGCAGGGCAATTTCCTACCCATTTTTGGTAAATGAATATTTAACATGTGGGAAGCCTACATAAATTGTGCTTCTAAAATGCTTCTGTTCTTCCTTATTGGCACCTACGTTCTTCCTTGTAAAAGGAACTCAGGGTTTGTTGAATGAATGAATGAGTGAATGAATGACAAAGTGAGTCTTTTTTTCCCGCCTTTTGTACCAAAGGTCAGTGTAAGCCAAGCCCTTGACTGAATCATCACAGACTCCTGCAATCACTCTGAAACATGCAGCCTTACCATAAAATCACACGCTTGCCAGAACCAGCGCCGAGGTCTTTGTGTGGAAACTGTTTCATGTAGGCGCGGCAGGTGTCTTTAAGTTCCTGCTTGTACGTTAAGTTATAGTCTAGATCATGACTGTGATGATGGCTTCAGGGATCACCCCATTCACTAGGTCAAGAGAAATTTAAAACCCTTTTACAAACTTCTTTCACTCACATGGGATAACTTAGCCCTTCAGCAGCCTTTCTGGGGCACATGGTGTGGATTCAGACATGGCGACACTGAGGTTCAGAGATGTTTCAAAGGCTCACCACCAGCCTTTGTCCTTGGACCTGAGAGCCAACGGTGGCCCCTACACCATAGCAGCAGCGGCTTCTCTTTAAAGGGGATATTGTTCTTTCTGTTCTCTAAAGAGACAGCACAAGCTCATTTGAGGTTACAGAGAAATCAGCTTCCTGATTTCGGGGAAAAGGGAGCGGAGAAGGTCTCCTATGAAATGCAAATTAATACTTGGATTTTTCATGGAGTTCTCCCCCTCCGCCTCTGAGCGAGGCACGTGGCATTCTAGCAAGTTCAAAATGTTTTATATTCAGACTAATTCATTTGAAACAGCACAAAAAAGAGAGAGAGAGAGAGAAAAGCACAACTAAATCCAAATGTTGCAAACTCCTTTAGCAAAAATTGTGAAATGGCATTGACTTTGCCAGTTCCTGTTTTCATTTTCCATAAATCTATTCTGGTATCATTTTATTCCCTTGAAGTAGATGTAGCAAGTTCTCAGTGATACCAAGTAAGACAACAAGGCGATCGTCAAAACCTCTGCCGTTTGTTAAATAACAACAGTGAAACTCTGACTCTGTGTTGAACTCAGGAAAATTACTTTTGGAGGGAAAATGCAAGGGGTTTTATGAAAAGCTACAAAGCTGCTTGAAAACGGCCCCCAGCCAGTGTCGGCTGGTCTGTAGGGAGTAGCGATGAGAAGCTGGAGCAGCTCAGGTGACACCGGATCCCAGGGACTTGGCGTTTGTGTGGCCCTTGCGGGGTCCAGGCAGCAGGTGCTGTGGATCCCTCTGCCACTGCCCCGAGGCGGGAACCCAGCTCAGTGACTTTGCTTCTCAGAGCCCCACAGCCTTGTCTGTGAGGGGAGATCATGACCCCGGTCTCAGGAGGGTGGCCAGGAAGTCCTCAGGGCAGGGAGGGGCCTCCAGCAAGTAAGAGTCAGAAAATGGCTGCCGTCGGCCATTGTCCTCGAGGTGGAGGAGAGAAGGGATGAAGAAACAGAAATCAAAGCTTTGCTCTTGGGAGGCATGAAGTGGGGGAGTTTGAATGAACGGGAGGGAAATCCTATCAGAAGCAGATTGCTATGGAAGCAAAATACCAGGCTATCCAACTGAGGCTTTCGGGATAAAAATCTGACACCAAAATTCTTTCCGTGTGCTACTAATAGCACTGCTGAGTGGAACAAATGGAAGGCATTTACCTTTCACCAGCTCTCCCCTGTGCTGCCTTTTGATGGGGCAGTCAGTTCAGGTGTCAGGACGGGCTGCAGGCAGCCGGGCTGGGGGTGTCCAATTTGTAGTCCCGTCCTGGCCTGTGGCTTCCCTAGTGCAGGCTCACCTCACCAGGCCTTCCTGCTCCTCCTCGGGTCCCTTTCTAAGTGGAAAGGCACCTGGCGATGGCCCGTCTGAGTGGAGAGATGCTGCCGTCCACCTCTCAGCTCTTCCTTGTCGTGCTGGGTTTTTGTGCGCTATCAAAATTAAAAAGGAGATCAAAATGTCACTCTGGGGTCATGTGCCCTCATTCTTTTTTGCTGGCCTGGTAGGAGCTCCAAAAGTCCACTAAAGCCATGAGTGTAGGTCAGGCAAGAATCTGATGTCAAGAAAAGACAGCGTGGAACATCGTGTCTCAGAGCAGATTGCCTCTCCTGCAGAGCTCTGAGCAGTCCCAGAAAATTGTCTCAGCTGGCCAGGATCGCAAAATGAGAATCAGGCGGTTTTCTCTCTTCCTCTCAAAGCCGGGTCCCGTGGCTGTGCTGCTTGCTCCTGGCACCCCAGAGTCACACTCATCTCCCTGTTCCCTTGTAATTTCTGGTTCTGTGTTTGGGTCGGCTCACATCCCACCCACCCCTCACCCCCCGCCAACATACACCATGAGCTCCTCGAGGGACCTTGACTCGCTCGGATATCCACAGGTTCACATGGCATCTGGTACCAGTCGGTGCTCTGCATACATTCCTGGGATGAATGACTTGAAATGAATGCTGCATTCTGGTTTACAGCTTTTTATCCCAGCACTTCGGGTCCTCAGTAACCTTTGAAAAGACCCCATTAAGCTCTTTCTAGAGGACCATAAAAACTTGTCTCATAAAAGGTTGAGCTTTTGGCTTAGTCTGCTTGCGAAGACACAGCATACGGAGCAGGCCTGGAAAGCCCTCAGAAGTCTGATCTCTGTGTGTCACCTGACAAGCACATGGACACCCAGAGAGGGCAGGTGTGCATTTGTGCAGGGAGGTGGCAGGTTCAGCATGGAAACTTCAATAGCCTGTCCCGTTGACAAGGGCTGCCCGCACCCTGGGAAGCAGTGTGGCATAGTGCTCCAGAGGGCCAACTCTAGGAATCAGGCTGCTGAATTCAAATCTTGACTTTGCCTCTTGTCAGCTGAGCGATCTTGGGCAAGTCATTAAACCTGCCTGAGCCTCAGCTTTCTTGTCTGCCAAATGGGCAATGGCCCTTGTCCCTACCTCTTAAAACACCCTGAAGAATTAAATGAGTTAATATCTCTAAAGCACTTAGCAGTTTTAGAAGCAGTACCTGACATATAAGAAGCCCTATTAGATGTTTATTAAAATTACTATTATGTTCTATAATAATCCCAATCCCATAGCCACTTCTGGGCCTTGTTCTGTGCCAGGAGCAGCATGTGGATGGGAGATTCCAGATGAACAAGTCATGGCTTTGGCTCCCAAGCTGCTTGCAAAATCCTTTAATGGGGACATCGTGAAGGAACAATGGACCTGACCCAGCCTGGGGCTTGCAGAGGAGAAGGCCAAGGGCAGACATCAAAGCTGTAGTTTTCCATAATATACAGATGGGAAGTGAAGGTACCACTGTTGCCGCCTGTGACAGAGCACATTTTTTAAGGATGGAAGTAGTATCACGTTCCATTCCTTTGCTTTTCTGGAACCTCACCACTTTCCCATCAAGATGTGGACTCTAATTCCCCTCTCCTTGAGTCTGGGCAGGCCCTCCAACTTGCTTAGAAAGAACAGAACGCTGCAGAAGTGACAGAGTAACTTCTGATGCCAGGTCATGAACTGTCAGGGCTGGAGAGTGAGATGGGCTTCCCTCTGGGAAGTTGGGACATCTGCCTTGGGAGTCCTTAGGTGACATTTGAGAGGCATGTGGCTGCCATGCTGTGGGGAAGCCCAGGCCACAAGGACCGGACACGTGCAGGCTCTCTGGCGGAAACCACCAACGGAGGACCTTGCCGACAGCCAGACACGTGAGTGACAATTCTTCCAGATGATTCCAGTTCCTCGCTGCTGAATCACCCCCGGTCTTTGAGTTTTCCCATTTGAGTCCTCAGGCACTTGGGAATAGCATAAAGCCTGTTTCCTTTTCAAATCCCCGACCCACAAAATGTGTGAGTGTGCTAACATGGCTGTTATAAGCCCCTGCGTGTTGGAGCGATTTGTTATGTGGCAACAATAAGCAGAGGTCTGCCCTCAGACCTTCTGCTAGACTCATCTTTTAAGACTCCCAGCAACAGACAGTTCTTTCTCCAGAGATCTTAGAGGAAGAAAGCATGCTTACAGCACAGTTAATAAGATTTGTTTCTTCCCGAGTCTAGAGAATTCCCCGTGATCAAAGATGCTACAGCTGGAAAAGTTTCTAGAGCTGTCATACTTGCCGGCATCTGGCTGTGACAGCTCCCGAGGGAGTCATCGCCAGCACCACCAGCACTGCCAGTGGAGAGGGCCTGGGATCGGACCTTCCTCCCCTTAGCTCTTCCGAGTGGGTGCGGATTGCCATGGTCTGGGCAGATGGAAATATGAGCTTAACATGGGGGCACTGGAAGGATGGACTTCCCCCTGAAGGAAGAGAGGAACTCTTCATTTCGCTAGCAAGGTGGTTCCCACATTTTCTCCATCAACTGGTATTCATCTTACTGTCTGCTGTTTGCCCCGAACTCTGTTTCATGGCTATGATTTTGATCAGTCCTCATGATCAGGGTGGGAAATAGTTCGTCAGCCTCATCACAGAACTCTAGAAACTGAGTCTGGGGACCAACCCAGGATGACATATACCTAGGCAACGGTGAGGACTCAAACACACCCATGTCTTCTGGTTCCACAGGGAGGTCTCTTGTTACTGTGTTCCAAAAACAATCCCGGCTCTGGAGGAAAAAAAAATAAAAAATGATGTCTGTTTGTTTCACAGTCATCAGGCAAGTGCTCACGAAAGGTGTGATGGTTTTTTCTGGGTTGCTTTTGGGGCCATTCCCACGTGCTGGAGTTCGGCACTGCATCTGCACCAGGAAGTCTGTTTTCTGCTCTGAGTGGTGGCTTTGTGTAGTTCTTCCCGAGAATGAGATGAGATCAGTGATTATTTGATGTATCGGCCACTATTTGTGGTGCAAATACTTCACAGCTGTCTCCGAGCCACCAAACTGACATCGCTGACCATGCGTTTGAGAAGGGAGGTGCGTATTCTGCTCTTGTGGGCTGGTAGCAGCCAACTCCAGCAATGGCGGAACCCAGTACAATTACAGGGTTTTTGTAATGCTTTGTTTTTCCCAAAACGATCAAATGCCCTCCATTTAGAATTTTCAAATTATCAAAGACAGCGAGTAAAAACAGTGCCGCCACTCCCCAGGTCAGAAGGGCAGGCCTGTTTCTAAGCATGACTTCTACAAAGCGGTACCAGTCTAGAGTGGTGGCCAGTCATCAGCCCCAGGGAAACCCTTGCATCTTTCAGCAGTAACCCAACCCCAGTGACACAGACACCAGATACCGAGGCCTCGGGGTGGCCTGATCATCCTGCTTGCATTGGGGTTAGGCTGGAGGACAGTAGCGCAAGGCTGGGTGGTTGCAGGAGATGAACCCTGGAAAAGATCCCACAACCTTCAACCTTGCTGTGTAAGTCATTCATGGCAGGCCCGAAACTCCAGTGGTTCCCTCGATGCCCAGCCTTCTGGAACTACAAATAAAACCTTGAAGGGAACAAGGGGTCCTTGGAGTGTGACTCCCTTAAGAGGTGAGAATGGGCAGCCTTTCTTCTCTTATTGCCGGTCTCCCCAGCGCCTCCGTCTCTCTCTCCCCTAGAAGTGTGGTAGCAGCGTTCTCTTTCTACTCCTGTGGAAGGGAGATGGGGAGAGGGGGGTGGGAGGGACCTCAAGGGGGAGCTCTCGTTGGGGTGGAAATAGACATTGGAGGGGTATTGGTGCAGCCTGAGCAGGTGAGGCCCCCAGCGTAAGGGCGGACAGCCGGTGGACATTCACCCACACTCTAGGAGCCATCCGTTGGCATGGAGCAGGCAGGGGCAGCTAGGATGAATACAGGGTCTCTGATCAGGCTCCTACCTTTCTCCTTCCCAATCTCCACCTGCTTCCACAGACAAAGCAGACTTCCCGCAATCGCTTCAACACAGGGAAATTCCCACTTTACCTAAATTTACCATCCCTCCCTCTGCCCTGCCCTCGTAACTCCTGCTTCTGTTTGAGACCCAGCTGGGTTTCACCTCCCAGAAGACCCTTTCCAGCCACACGTCTCACCTCAGCATACATACCCCACCCCTGCACCACAGTGGGGTCCGTGAGGGAAATGCAGACCCTGATCCTGGCCATGGCCATGAAGGCCTTCACCAGCTCTACCCCCATTTCCTCATCTGCAAACGAGGGGCTGGTAAGCACTTCACTTATTCCAGAGGCCTGGGGAAGTCTTTGCCACCAGCGCGTCCTGCTGCAGTGCCCAGCAACCACCACTGCCTCGCCATTCTGTTCTAAACAGAAATGCCTCAGGTCAAAGCAATTTATTTGCGGGCACTTACAATGCAGTCTTGCCTACAGTGGCTCCAATTCAATGCTGACATTTTCCATAGAGCTGGCCTAATGGAGAAAAATGACTTTATTCCCTAAGCAAGACAGACATCGGTAGGGGTTGGTGTGGATAAGGGGGAAGCTTTTGTTTACATGTCACACTACTCTAATTCTGAGGAATTTAAGCATCCTTTTGGCTTTGCTTTCCATTTCTACCCATCCCGTTAATAAAGATTAATGAAAGGACTAAAATCTATTGAGAGAAACAAATCAAAATGACAATTTTCAGTCCTTTTGCTTAGAAACACAGCATGCCCAATTTGGGCATCTCATAAAATTCCATCCAGTTAAAACTGTGGTTATTAGGCAATTAATACTTAGTTTTGGTTCTGCTTACTCTCTGGAAAGGCTGTTTTCCAAAAACATAAATGTGACAGGAAATTTCTTCACTCCATTTATCCCTAAGTTTAAATATTATTTCATAACTGCATGGGCTTTTCCCTTCTTGTGCAGGCAGGCTATGGTTGGCCGCCTTAGCTGGGGTATGGGTATGACAATGTGTTTATTCCTAAAGTAATGGAGGGGAGCAAATGAGACCATATTTCCAGCCTCCAAAACTCAAAAGTAAGGAGGCAACACGGCCACTGGCAGTCCTGGACAGGCTGTCAGCTCTAGAAGCCTGTGTCCTTTTGATCTCTGGAGAGAATGGGGTGATAGGGCTGTGGAGTGCAACTAGGTCCTGGGTACGGACCCCATTAGCACATTTGAAGAATCTGAGAAATGCTTACACAAGACCCAGGTTTCTCCACATTCTTATTTCCCCTTGCCTTTCACAACTCATTCTCACACATGCCCCTTTACCCTCAGCTAAAGGAGTGATATTTCTGTCAGGCCAGTTCCTCAACCTCAAAATTCGAGGAATTTGCAAATAGTCATCTCATGTGGCCCCTGTCTCAGTGTCTCCTTGTGAACTCTTCCATCCCACACAAAGGTCCCAGCAGATCTTTGGGTCCTTTTGTGCACTGGAAAATTCTAAGTGCCATTGTAGTCCTATTTATACTTATCATCAAATGTAAATGTTTCTCTGAAAAAAGGATTCCTCATATGTAAGAGATGGCTTCTTAAGAGATTTAAGACGTCAGAGGCCAGGTGGTGGATTTTCAGTAGAGGCTTCTAGATTTATTTCTTTTCAGTCTCAGCCTGATGCAGTCCTGGCTGATTGATCTGTTGAGGAGAAATTCATGCGTGTCTACATCTTTTCCCAGGGTATGGAGCTGTCTTGGTCTTATCCTACCACTTCTGTTGCCAAATGAAGTGTAGTTCCTCATGTGTTTCTTACCTGCACTAGAAAACCAGCACCATAGAAGGAACTCTGACCAAGTAAACCTTTCCTTTAGAAGATCGTGACGACAAAGTTATTGCAGAGAGGGCAGATCTCATTATTCAACTCATCAAAGAGGCAGAAGATTTGAAATGCCAATCTATTTGTGTATTTCAGCAACTACTTTAATCTGAATAGTATTGGGAATTCACTTTAATGAGAATAAGTATTTACTGATCAATTGCTTTCTACTAGGCATTAAAATAGGAGAGCATAGAGTTGCTTAGAGGTCCACACCGCCAGTAGAAATACAAAATCTTATGTCTGAATAGTGCTTTACAGATCATTCTGCTAATATGCCCATCATTTTTAAGTTCTCTCAGTCTTCCAGTGAGGTAGGCAAGTCTGTGCTTGTTTGTAGAAGCCAAAACACAAGGAGAAGCTGTGTCTTGCCTAAGGATACACAAATAGTTTGCTACCCAATCCAAGCTAACTCACCTTGGTTCTTGCTTCTCAGGATTTCCCTAAGGCCATGGGTTGTGTTCCTAGGAAGCAAGGTCCCAGATGACAAATGTTGAATTGAAATGGAGGAGGATGAGATCCAAGGGATCTCAGCACGAAACAGTTCAAAAAGTGCAAGGGCAGACAATGGTCAGGGAAGGGAATGTAATGCATCAAGTACAACAACACCATTGGGCATGGCTTGGGCAAGTCCACTCTTTCCTTTTTTTTAAAGATTTTATTTATTTATTTGACACAGAGAGAGATCACAAGCAGGCAGAGAGGCAGGCAGAGAGAGGGCGGGGGGGAAGCAGGCTCCCCCACTGAGCAGAGAGCCCGATGTGGGGCTCCATCCCAGGACCCTGGGATCATGACCACTGCCAAAGGCAGAGGCTTAACCCACTGAGCCACCCAGGTGCCCCAGGCAAGTTCACTTTTTTTTTTTTTTTTTAAGATTTTATTTATTTATTTGACAGAGAGATAGAGAGCACAAGCAAGCAGAGAAGCAGGCAGAGGGAAAGAGAGAAGCAGGCTCTCCGCTAAGCAGGGAGCCCGATGTAGGGCTTGATTCCAGGACCCTGGAATCATGACCTGAGCCAAAAACAGCCACCTAACCAACTGAGCTACCCAGGTGCCCCAGCAAGTTCACTCTTGACAGACTTGTCCAAGGGTGGTCTTCTATATGGACCCCAGCCTTTGTATTATGTATGCACTAGATATTCTTAGGGCATCCAATGTCTTTCCAGAAATCAAGAGCCTTGGACTTCTCAGAAAGTCACCTGGGATACTGGAGGGTCAAGGGGTATTATAACCACGGAGGCTTCCAGCCAGGGAACGTGGTTGCCAAGGAAATCCAAAGATTTACCATGGCTTTTTGTTTCCCTGACCAACCTTCACAGACACTGTGGTCATAATCTGACTGCTGAACACTTTAGAATCCGGTGTCAAGAGTCACGGCAGACCTGTGAGAATCTCTCCCTATACCTGAAACTCATGGAACATTGTATGTCACCTATCCTTGAATAAATAAAAATAAATAAAATTAGTGAATTAAAAAAAAAAAGAATTCATCCCTAAGATCTCAAGAAGAGTACCAGTAACAGATTGCAAGAGAATGGATTGTGGAGTAGAGCAAAAATAGAGCTAATGGGGCACCCGGGTGGCTTAGTCGATTAATCAGCTGCCTTGGGCTCGGGTCATGATCTGGGAGCCCGGGGATCAGGCCCCACATTGAGCTCCCTGCTCAGCAGGGATTCCGCATCTTCCTCTGCCCCTCCCTCTGCTCATACTGTCTCACACACTCTCTCTCAAATAAGTAAATAAAATCTTTAAAAAATATATAGCACTAACAGATAGTCCACCCAGCTTTCTATGCATTCTTCTTTCATTGACATGAGAGCACACAGCTGTTCGAACCAGTGCTGGTCTAGGGCCCTACAGCGTCCGATGTGTTTACACACCTGCTAGTGTGTGCAACGACATCTTGCTAATAACAATTGTTATTTTCTCTGTTTGAGACTCTGAGAAGTTGGCACTGGGCCCAAGGGTGTGAGTTTTCTGAATCCAAAGCTGGTACATGCTGCTCACACTGGTGGTCATCCCATGGCATGGGATGCAGCTTGAGAGAATCCTCCAGTGCAAATTTGGGATGCTTTGGTAGAGAAGGCAGAGCCGGAGGGACACCATCCTAATCTTGGTTTAATTGTGGCAGTTTTAGTTTTGATTTATTTTATACACTGGATTTCATATACAATTTCATTTGACTCAGGTTCTGGACATTTAAGAAGTGCTAAAATTCGTGATTCCTTACCTTTTGACCCAACATTTCCAAGTGAATAGGCCCAAGGATTTCTCATGTATAGCTTCTCTGGGTGAATACAAATGGGGTGATTCTGTTCTCCCCAAGTTGCAGAATTTGCTATTTCCAGGCAAATTTTGGATGTTTAGATGCAGTTAGTGAATTCATGAATGGATACATTGATGAATCACGAAAAGGCAGGATATAGATTATTATTTGTATCCACTTGATCCATGAGTGCTTGGCGTTTTGGATCAACTCTTGTGGATATCCCGATGGTAATATGAGCCTCTGTCGTTTGTGGCAAACCATCCTGGGGCAGGGAGACTGGGTGTAGGTCCTGGTTGTACCACAGAATCTTTGTGTGACCTTGGGCAAGTCACTTCTTCTCTCTGACCTGTTTCCTTATCTATAAAATGAGGATGTTGGGCCAGATCAGCTTCTAGGCCTGACACTGTGGGAAAGGTTGAGGGAGGCATGGAGACTGTTGTAATCTTCTAAAATATAGTACCCATACTTGCCAGCTGGAGGCCTGGTGGTAGGGTTGCCAGATTTACTGTGTAAAAATATAGACCATCCAGTTAAATTTGAATTTCAGATATACAACAAATATTTTCTTAGTATATGTGTATTCCATATTCTGGACATGGTTATATTAAAAATTCAGATTTATCTGAATTTCCTACATTTTTGGCAACCCTACCTTGAAAGTCTATTGTACTTTCTATCCCTTTAGTAAAGGATTGAAAACAAAAACAAAAACAAATGAACAAACAAAAAACTTGTTAATTTTGGGTCTTTTTATCTTGGTAAAATCTTCCTTTGTGACCTTTCAATTTGTGACATCATAGCACCCAAAATGGTAAATGCAAAAGTTAAAAAAAAGTATTTCCAGTTTTTCTTTTAATTTAACATTTATTTACTTATTTGGACTTAAGAAATAATTCTATGTCTGTATATCACATTTTGTGATTGCCTTGAGAATTTTTTTTTCTGTTATCTAGTGATCTAACAAATGATTCTTGACTTGAACAAGCCTATCTTCTCCTTGTCTCAAACATGTTCTTTTGGCCAAAATCCACACTGCCATTACAAGGAATTCTGCTGGCTGGTTGAGTTTCCTTCAGACCTTATTATTTGTGTTTTAATTCCCCTGCTGACACACACACACACACACACACACACAAACACATACACACAATTGCCGTGCACTTTTTGCCTTTTGGCCAGTGATTGCATGTGCCTGGTGGTTTGGCGATTGTGAAATAGCCCTGAAATATCAGTGAGGACAGTGTTCCCCCTGCACTGTGGTCCAACTCCCCACAGGAACCTCAGGTTTCTCTCTGCCTCCTTGGGCAGGAGGAAGCGCCAACTCGGGGTGGCCCTGGGCTAGGGAAGCAGAAGCCGGCAAGACAGAGCTCCTTGCTCTGTGCATGTGCTCCTGCCATTTTTCTAGGTGTCCTTAGCAAACATTATTAGTCCCACTGGGAAATTGCATGCATTCTTGATAGAACTGAGGGTACAGCTAGGCCCTCCCAAGCTCATAGATGGGAAGTCAGGGAGGAGCTAGCTGAGTCCTGGCTGGAGGTTGACGCCTCCACCTCGATCGTCTATGTGCTGGACATCTTTGCACAGCGGAGATGATGTGTGAAAGGAGGCACTGTGTCTGAGAATCTGGAGACTTGTATTTTGTTCTTGGGTTTCCTTGGGACTTACATTTTCTTCTTGACTCACTGGCAGACTCAGGTCTGGGTGTCAGGGTCTGTATGGTCCCGAGTGTTGGTTGAGCTGATCTCTGAACGGCATTCCAGTCCTGCCTTTTTGTGATTCATTCATGTATCCATTCATTAAGTCATTAACTGTGCATATAGACACAGGCCTGGAAATAGCAAATTCTGCAGCTTGGGGAGAACAGAGGCAGACTTTTCCCATTTGTATTCACCCAGAGAAACTATACATGAGAAATAAGGCAAGTATCAAAACACATGAGCATAACCAACTTTCTTTTTATTCTTTCCATGCAGAAAATACTTAAATGTACTAAGCACTGGGCTCTACTTAGGGGATAGAGATGAAGCTGGCAGGATCCCAGGATGGGCCAGATCGCCTGGGATACCAACAGTCCCCAGAAGCTGTAACTTTTGTAGTGGTGGAGGGAAGGGCAGAGCCCTGAGGAAGAACCAAGGAAGAAGTGGTTCATTTACCTCTTCTTATTTCTCTTATGGAAGTGATATGTGGTGGCTCAGACCATTGGGGCAGCAAATAGAGGAAGTGTACGCTATCAAAAATAGAGGAACGAGGAGGAAATAAAAGCTCTAATCTAACAGAAGCACAAGAGGGCCTGACAAGGACCAGGGATGAGTCACTTTCCTTGGCGCTTCTGAAGCTGGGCTATTTTTCTGACGTAGAACTGGGCTCAGGAAATGGACCCTGCCTCCTCAGTCCAGAAGGGCCACTTGCTAGATGTCAAAGGCAAAGCCCTGGGTGCTTCTGTATCCCTCAGGGAGGGATATTCGGGGCTTCCCATGGGAGGAGGGGGAGACTGCTCTCAGAGGTTTTGTGTTCCTCTTCAGGCCACCTGGTTTGGCTCCTGCCACTGATGGGACAGGCTGGGCCCATGAATGCCTTCTGTTCCCAGACTCCCCACTGGGTGTGAGAATGCCCATCACAAAGGGTACCTCTCACATCCATGGAGAGGAAAGGCTGAGTTGGAAACTAAAGTGCCATAGAGCCATTGGACACGGGGCAATTGTGGGTGCAGTGTCTGTAATCACCCCTCATTTCCATTCCACAGAGCTCTCCAGTTCCATGACCTCCAACTCTACCCCCAAGCCCAAACTCTTCTCTGGCCTGAGAGCTCAGAGCATAATCCAACCACCCATCCATCCATCCATCCATCCATCCATCCATCCATCCATCCACCAATCTATTTACCAATCCACCCACCTACTCATCTACCCACCTACCCATCCACCCATCCATCCACCCACCTACCATCCACCCATCCTCCCATCCATCCATCCATCTGTCCCTCATATATTACACACAGTCCCTGGCACATTTTCAGTAAATATTCAGCAGTGTGTCAGTTATATCTCAGTTAAAAAAAAGAAAAAAGGCAAGATGAAGTCCTACCAAATGAGTGTGACCTCTAACACATGACTGGTCTATTTATAGGAGAAGGAAGAGAGAGACTGAACATAGGCACAGAGAAATGGAGACATACAGAAAGGGGAGAAGACAAAGGCCCTGATGTCACAGGCATAGACTGGAGTGCCACAGTTTCAGGCCAAAGAAGGCCAAGCATTGCCTGCAGCCACCAAGCTAGGAAGAGGCAGGAAGTGTTCTTCCCTAGAGCTTTCAGGGGGTCCTGGCCAAATAAAACAACAAACAAATACCTAAATAATCCATGCAGACTGGATGCTGAATGAACTTAATAAATAAATGACAAAATCATAAAACAGAAAATGATCCCAGTCAGATGCAGTCGGGGGCTCCTCGTTTGGCATTTGAGTTGGAGTCTTCGAATCTCTGGGCTCCAAGGCTCCCTTCCCCTGGCATAGAAGCCAGAAAGTCAGCCCACTAGGAAGGAGCTCATGTTCGGAGCGATGGATATGCCAAGTCATAAGGGCTGTGTAGGAGATAAACTAGCATCTAGGTCTGAGTAATATGAGCCTGGAGAGGCTGATAGAGGACAAATCAGAAGGGCATGCACTTATGTTTGCACCTGATCTTATCAGTGAAGGGTAACTACACAGATTATGGTGCAAGAACTTTCTTTCCATCAGAGCTCAAGAATCTCCTAGAAGTTTTGTAAGTCTTATCTAGAACATTTTGAATGGCCTCTCATATTTATTCAAGTCATGCACAAACAGTTCTGGATTTCTGATGAACATCTCTTTGCTTTCCAGACCTGGGTATGGCCCCCACTCTTTAGCCTCTGTTGAGGGTAGGCCATCGTGTGATTGCCCTGCATTGTGGCCTCCAAAGTCGCCAAAGCTAAGGGTTACAGAAACCAGCCACTGTAGCCATAAATCTTAGGTGAATCCCATACTCATTTTATGTAAATGTTGCTGAAGCCAGAGCGTTAGGAGGGATTAAAGAGCACAACAGAACTCAATCGCTCTCTTCCTCCCATGGAGTCAGAGAGCGCCTTTGAAAACCTTCCTTGAGGCCATTACTTAAGTCAATCATCAGATCTCCCCTCCAAGGCAATTCCAGCAAGAAGTGACTATGATTGGGGGCAACATGGTGACCCTTAAATTGTTACCATGAAATTTAATTTTTATTGCCCTACTTCCTACCTATCTCATATGAATGGGAGAATCAGGAGAATTACAGGAATAAGGCTCACAGACATCTGGGTTTCTTGGAGATCGGCAGGTTAGATTTGAAATTTGATGGGCTTAGTCACTGGTGAACTATGTCCCCGAAAAGTGTGCTGAAGTCTGTACTCCTAGTACTTTACAGAATGTGACCTCATTTGGAAATAGGGTCATTGTGGAGGCAATTAGTCAAGTTAAGATAGAGTCATACTGGATTAGGGTGGACCCTTAATCCAATATGGCTGCTGTCCTTACAAGAAGATGATGTAAAGACACAGAGAATGTGAATGTGATGACAAAGGATCAGGGTGAGAAAAATGCTAGTCAAGGCACACCAAGGATTAGCAGGCCACCATTAGAAGCTGGGAAGAGGCAAGGAAAGGTTCTTCCTAGTGTCCGGAGGGTCCTGATTCTGTTGACACCCAGATTTTAGCTATTGAGTCTTCAGAACTGTCAGAGAAGAAGTTTCCATTGGTAAAGCCACCCAGTTTATGCCACTGCATCCAGGTACCCCTAGGTAACTAATGCAGACATAGACTGCTGACAGAGACTCAGACTCTTCCCGTCCTATCTGCCTGCCCCAGGAGCAATGCTCTTGCCTATGTGAGAGGGGGGACTGCATCTGGGCTGGGAAGGCCAGTGGCCTTCTCAAAAGGGGCATTCTGAAGTCCCAGCTAGCATGTCACTTGGTGTCCCCGTGGATGCTCAAGAATGCCTTGTTTGAACCTGATTAAGTTATGGTGAAAACTTCATTAGATCAGGATGGAGGGGAATTCAAAATACGGAAAATATTCATTGCGCTCCTCCTTCATAAAACTTTCATTTGAAATGGCCCCTGCCAGCAGTCATCCATTTGTAATCATGGGTATGTGCTTGGCACCTCAGGCCCTTGGTCCTGCCCCCAGAGCTGCTGTTACATCATGTGATGATGCTGGCCTGATAGTTCCTCCAGGCCTTATACCACAGTCATTTCACCAGTTCACTCCTGTTGGTCGTTACTTTGAATGATATTTTCTTCTTTCCTATTTATTTAGATAACATTGCAAAGAACTTCTTTGTGTTTATAATGTCCTAGTTTCATGGGGAAGTAATTCACTGACATCACTATATCAGCTGAAGGTGTACAGTACAGTGGTTTGTTGTACAGGTGTCTTGTGGCGATCGCAGTAGGTGCAGCTGACCATCCCCTTCTCCTACAGAAACAATGAAAAGAACTGTGTTTCTGAAATCTGATTCTTTTGGATTATCTCCGGAAAATTTCTAAGATCCATGTACTAGCTCAAAGGGTACAGATGGCGTTAAGGACTTTGTTACCTATTATTATACTGTTTTCTAAAAGAACAGCATCAAATGCAGTGCAGTCAGAAAATAGGTACCAAAGGGTGCTTTGTTACATTTTTACTTTGTCTTGTGCTAACTGGTATTTTCCGGATACTGTCCTGAGTCCTAATTGTACCGGCTACCCATGCATAATAGATACTATCCTTAACTGTCTCAGCCATAGTTGTAGAAATAGCTTTCTATTTATGTTTTCTAAAAGTTAATTAATTAATTATTATTCTTTATTTGAAGTGTACTTGACACTTCAAGTGTAGTTGACACTATTATTCTTTATTGGAAGTGTAGTTGACATAATAGTATATTATATATGCTATTATATTAATAGCATATATTAATAATATTATATTATATATGCTATTATATTAGCATAATATTATTTTAGTTGCAGGTGTACAACATAGTGATTCAGCACTTCACCCCATTATGAAATGCTCACCATGATCCATGCAGTTCAGTTAGTCCAATTGTATTGGCTATATTCCCGCTACTGTACTTTTCATCCTTGTCTTGTTTATAACCTGAAGTTTGTGGCTCTTCCTCCCTTTCCTCCCTTTCCCTCATTCCTTCCCCTCCCCCCTCCTTTCTGGCAACTGCTAATTCATTCTCCATATTTATTAGTCTGTTTCTCTCTTTTCTGTTGTTGCTGTTTGTTTTTAGATTCCACATGTAAGAGAGATCGTATATTTTTCTTTTTCTGACTTATTTCACTTAGTACTTAAGTACTAAGTACACTTAGTACTTAGTACAGTGCCCTTTCAATCTGTCCATGTTGCTACAAATGGCAAGATTTCATTCTTTTTTATGGCTGAGTAATAGTCCACTGTATGTACACACATCACACCTTCTTTATCCTATTGATGGGCACCAACGTTGCTTCCTTCCATATTGTAAATTAGCTGCAGTAAACATAGGGGTGTGTCTATCTTTTCAAATCATGTGTTTGTTTTGTTTGAGCAAATACCCAGATGTAGAATGAGTGGATTGTATGGTACTTCTATGTTCAGTTCTTCAAGGCGTCTCCGGGCTGTTTTCTGGAGCGGCTGCTCATATTTACCTTCCCCCCGGACAGCGCACAGGGTTCCCTTTTCCCCATATCCTCGGCAGCACTTATACTTTCTTCTCTTTTTGATACTAGCCATTATGACAGGTATGAAGTGATATTGTGGTTTGGATTTGCATTTCCCTGCTGATGAGTAATATGGGGCAGCTTTTTGTGGGTCTTTTGGCCATCTCGATTACTCAGTCAGACAATGGGCAAAGGACCTGAATAGACATTTCTCCAAAGAAGACATTCCAGTAGGGTTTATTTTATTGCAGAGTTACATTTCATTGATGAGTTGTTGTAGAATTGAAATTTTCTCTTTTTGGGGGGGGGGGCAGATGTTATACTATTATCTGCTATTTATCAAATAATCAAATCCCAAATTATGGTAAAATACTATTTTTGTTAGTTCTATGTCTCATTTTAATAGCTTGCTTTTTTATACACTTGGTGTTTATGCTTTTGTATCATGTAAGGTATAATTTAAATCATCTATACATTGTGATCTGATTAAATAAGTTTTGATGATTAGGTTTAATGGTTACTTGATTATGTACCAAATAATCTTACGTACTTTTTCCTGTTATAAAAATTCATGTTTTTTACTTTTTGAGTATTTTAATTTTTTGTTATCTCTGCTTTGTGATTTGGTTTAACTCCTAATAGGCCTGCTTTTTCTGTTATTGCTTCTTTTTCCAGCATTTTCTTTTATGTGTTCTCATGCAGTTTTATTTTCTATGAGCTTTAGATTTATTGCTGAGTTCTAAAAGAAGACCATTTGATATTTGGGTTAGTGTGTGCACTTAAGATACATATCCATTATTGGGTAGGTCAGGATGGGCTGAACTTGACTCATTTCTGATTAAGTAGGGTAGCTGGGTGGAAAGAGCTGGTTTTCCAGTTGGATCGTCCCTGAGTATGAGTCTCGTCCTGCCACCGGCTAGTTTGTCCTGGTTACTAACTACCCTGAGCCTCATCCCCCTCTTGCCCACACAGAGATAGTAAGGCCTAGCTCAGAAGAGCGTCATCCTAATTCAGCGAGAGAAGGGATGTGAAACACTCAGCACAGTACCTGCCACAGTATGGGCTCTTTGCTTTCGTTTCCTTTTTATTCTCCCCAAGTCACAATTTCTAGCTTCATTTGACCTTCTCCAATTCGATTGCTGCCCTTTTATCCTGTACCCCATGCCTTTGTGCAGCTCTTGTAGTGCTGTGGATGGTTCTTTTCAGGTTCTTTTGGATTTTCCAGGTAGGCACGGGGCTGCCCTTTGGCTTCTAGCTTCTGAAAGCCCTAGCCGCGTCCCTAAAGAGATGCCAGAATGCTTCAGTTCCATGAGCCATGTCAAGGTGGCCTCTGCCAACAGTCAGGAGCTCCTTTTGCTTTGCTCCCTCAAGGACTTCATTTCCGGGTCTCCACTCTGACACTCTCACCCAAAGGAACTAAGTTCTTCCATAGGAAGATTCCAGATCTGAATTCCCCCTCTGCATCTCTCACTCCATGCTCAGCCAGAACTCAAGCATTTCAGACTGGGAGTCTCCCTTTGCCCTCCTGTAGACTTTCCATCTTTGGGAATGCGCGGTTGGTTCCAGGCCAACAGACCCTGGGAGCAGAGAAACCATGAGGTGGCACCTGGGACCTGAGCACTCATTCTGGCTGTGCTGCTACCTGACTGTTGCTTTGTCACTCACGTACACCTCCCTCTCTCTTTCCCAGGTAGGACTGGAGGTCGCTTTCTACTCTAGGAAACATGCAGAAATAAGTTCCAAGCAGAGGAGAAAGGGAGGGGGGAAGTCAGGGCTGGAGGGAAACAAGGAGTTGGGAAACCACAAGGGCAAATCCCTGCGTACTTGTATTTGGCCAAATTTAACATCAAGTTTCCTAGTCATCAAAAGAAACAGAAGTCTCTGGACGAGTCATTTCATCTCTGCATCTCAGCTTCATTGCTGGCCAAATGGCAATAAAACACCTACACTGCAGGACTGTTTTGAGGACGAAAGAGAATTAGGATGGGAGACCCATAGGTAAAATGTGTAACATACAGTGCAGACTCTGCAAATGTTAGCTGTTGCTCTTCTGATTATTTTTTTCCTAGGGTTTCCCCTTGGAAGTCAGAGACCAACCAACTTCAGCGCCACAGTTGCTTGCTTCCGGTGACTCAGCTCCAGAGTTCTATTATCCCTTTTCTGACATGGCAGAGGCTGGGAAATGATCTCTAGCTGACCCCATAACTGATCTGGCAGGGACACGGAGGAAGCTCTCTTCTTGCGGCAGGTGTGATAGACAGCAGCTACAAGTCATCATGTTCCTTTGTGCAAGATCTTTACTCTAACCTATTCCCCAACGTGCGGCGGCCTCACGAGCACGGGCTGCTAGAGCTCCCGGGAGCCACCATCGCTCACCAGGCACCCTCTCTTCTTAGGGTAGTGGGTGGGGTTGAATTTCCCAGCATTACCCAGTTAGACTTCGATGCTCTCATTTCTAGTTCTTTCTCTTAAAGGACCCATTCATGAGAAGGGCCGACATGGAAGACAAGTAAAGAAAAAAATAAGGCCCCTTTATTTATAGTTTGGGGAAGTGAGAGTCTGCCTGAGTTCGGACCGTTCAGTTCATTGTCATTACTTCCAGCAGCTGGTACCATGGCCCATCCCTCTCTGCTCTGCAGGCCCTGGAAAGTCAGGCCCGTGCTGCCCAAGAGGCTCATTGTTAGCACTCCTATCCTCTGTCAACGATGGCCTTGTGCAATTTCTCACTGGTGTGGAGAATGTAGATGTTTCTAGGGCTGTGCTTTCTTTCCTACATGGTTTCCTGCTTTACAGAGAATATCACTCAGGCCCATCCCGGGACTATTGGAAGTGTCAGAGGAGCACCTCCTGAGTGCGCACAAGTGGCCAGGGATCTCGGTGGAGCACTGGTGTATTTTGAGGGGCAGTCTTTGACACTGAGTCACAGGCTGAGTTCATCGTGCAGGAGATAGAAGCCACAAGATGTGATGAAAGAGGCTGAACCTCTCTCCTGACTGATCCTAGCAAGCCCAAGCCCACATGCAGGGGAGTAAGGAGCAGTCAGAATGCTTATGAAAGGTTGCACAAAGGGCATCTAGCTCCCAGCAAGCAGTCCCCGGTGGACTGGTGACCCTTCCATAGGCACCCCCATCTTTCTTTCCCATCAGCCCGGGCCTCACCTTAGTCACAAGGTCCCACAGAGAGGGGGGCTGGCATGCTCAAGATCACGGTCATAACCAGCTCAGGTTCCAGACTCCAAGTCTAGTGCTCTTGCCTCGATCACACAGCCAGCTACTCTTCTTGAAAAGATAGGAGGACAGAGGAACCCAAGCCCCAAATGAAATGTGATTTCCAAACAGGCTTCACTTTCTCCAGTCCTTGGCGTGGCCATTGGACAATTAATTTGGTGTCAAACTGTATGTCAGGGAGATGAATGCAGATAGCCTTTGGCACAATGGCCATGCTGCTTAATCTTAAATCATTTATTTTTGAGGCCCGCACCAGCGGAATTTGTTTATCTGGTGAGTTGTACTTCCTCCCTCTCCCTCTCCTGTTTCCCTTTCTGAATGGGTCACTTGGGATGCCCATGTCCATGCGCATCTGTGTGCACTTGAGATCTGAAACCCGAGCTGGAGCCACCACCAGCTGCAGGAGCACGCCACTCACCACCGTTTTTGGAAACCAAAAATGACTGGTCACATAACTGTGATTAGATAAAGCTTGTAATTTGTGTTTGCTGTAGTCAGCGACGTGGTATTTTGGGACAAACAGCCGCTCTTTGCTACATATAGCTTGGAATTTGTGGCTTTTGTGTACCCCGCCATTGTATGATCAAGGAGGTAGAGGAGAAAGAGGGGAAAGAGAAAGGATGAGCGGGGAGGGGTCAGGACTCCGCAGACAGGCAGAGAGCTAGGGAGGCTTGGGAGCTGAAGGGCCCAGAGGAAATGTGGAGGTGCCTTGCCCTCCAGCAGGACCCAGGCAGGTGCTGTCAGGCTCTGGATGTCTTTCCTACCTCACCGTGGAGTCACCTGACTCCCAGGCAGGGCTTCAGCCTGACCCCAGGCTCAAGGAGGAATCCTAATGGGAGCCAGAGTATGATTGAAGAGGCCCAATGCTACTTACTCCTGTAGAAGACTCTGCCTTTTAATCTGACTGATACAGATTCTTTGATTGAATGCTTCAGTTCTAAAAGGCCGGCCTCCTTCCTGGTCCCCAATTCTGGGAACAACGTCCTTGCCTTTTCCTCTGGCTCTCGTCTGGGTAAAACCTCATTCGTTCACTAAATGATGACCCAGGCCAGGCCAGGAAGCATGCTGGGCTACAGGAAGAAGTCGGCCTGAATCCCAGTCTTCCACACAAAGGCCCCATCCCATGGCCTATAGCCTCCTCTGTGTTGAATCTGCACACCAAATGTGTCTTTCTCTGAACAAAGGAGGTATAGCCCCAAATAATCACTCATTTTTCATCCCAAATAGGAAAGAGAAATGTTGACATAATTGGGCACCCCCATTTAATTCTGCTTTACCAGCAGATTGGGAGATACTGTTCCTTTACTGACTGGAAGACTAAGGCCCAGGGGGGTGAGGCACCTTGTCTAAAGAAAGGGAACTGGAGGTAGTAGATCTGGCATGGGACTTGGGTCAGCCTGACTCCAAATCCAGAGCTCTTTCCACCATTCCCTTGGTTTTAAGACATCCAGATTATGGTCCCAAGTCATAAACGGAAGTTTTCACAATCAGGCAATATTTCTAGTTGACTCTCGTTTTCTTTGGGGGACACAAATATATAGGAGATACAGACCATGCCCTTAAAGCACTTACCTACTTGGGGGAGGCAGGGACATATGCAGAGAAAGTCGTGCTACAATGTAGAAAATGCCAAGTGGCCCCCCAAAAGGGAGTGGAGAGTGTTAGGAAGACTTGTATCCGGATAACGTGAGATCACTTTCTGAAGGAGCAGGCACGTGAGCTGACTCTTGAAGGATTTGGACTGAGGTGATTGAGAGAAGATAGCAAAAGAACACTCTGACTCGGGGCACTGGGCCTGGGGTGAAAAGTCTGGGCAGGGTAAGGGCTGGGAGAAGAGGCATTTCAGACAATGGAGTGAGCATAAGTGCAG
The DNA here is from genome assembly GCF_022355385.1 of Mustela nigripes. Classification (NCBI taxonomy): domain Eukaryota; kingdom Metazoa; phylum Chordata; class Mammalia; order Carnivora; family Mustelidae; genus Mustela; species Mustela nigripes. Next base: position 24,453,729 of record NC_081565.1, on the reverse strand, counting down.
GCTAGAGGTTCACAGTGCTTGGTTCGAGAAAAGGCTGTGGTTGTCCAGAATGGCCAGGAAGGATTGGAGCAGGGAGGTGGGATCCTTCACACAACTGTATCTGACCAACAGAAGTGCACCGACCAGGGAACTCTCTGGAATGGTTGGGTTTTGATGACCTTGCTCATCTCAGATATACCTTCTGGATTCATCTCTGGGCCACATCTCATAGGGACCCTCTAGAGACCAGTGAGTAGGCCAAATTTCCTGCCCTTGGCTCTGTCTTTACTGAATTTTCAACTTTATCCATGCTCTGTTTCCATGATACCAAATATCTTAATAAAATATGACAAAGACACGGAGCTATTTGGGTTATATCGGGGAGAACATCTGTGTATTTGGAAACAATTGGACAGTTTTCAAAAAAAAAAAAAAAAACCAACAACCCACAAAACAAAAAACTCTGTATCTGAGTGTTTGGTATTATAGTACAGAGACAAGGTCTGAATCCTCAGTACCTCTTTCAGAGTTTGACAAATACATTCCTTTAAGAAGAGAAGGAATTGTCACCCAGAAGTCCCACTCCTACATCTGGTCCACTTTTATCTTCATTATTTGTGGCAGACCTGACAAGCAAGTACACTTGGAATGTTCGGGAACTGGTTGGTTCACCTCCTAGACTTACATCTCTGTGGAGAAGAAGAAAAAGACATCTTCCCTGTTCATTTACAATCCCAGTCATTTATTAAATATGAAAAAGTGTTATGAAGAACCTTCTTTGTTTGAGGTCCTGTGCCCAACTTGAGGGAAGAGGGATGCCCAGGATGTAGACATGGCAGGAGACCACAGTCCCATTAACACGTAATCTCAACATGGGGATTGGTTGGAATTAACAAAAGTGCACGCAGAAGGCTTGGAGTGGAGTGCACAGATAATAATGTTCTAGGCAGGCGAGAAGGGAAGACGTAAGAGAAAAGGGAAGAGGGAAGGGAAGAGGGAAAAGAAAGATTCAGGGGTGGAGTCATTTTTGCCTCCTGTCTTCAGGGGTGGTAGGAGCTCTCCAGCAGAGACAGGAAGAAGCTGTCACCAGGGTCAGAGACAGCAGGAGCCTTGGGGCAGGCACCAGACAATGAAGAACATCAGGGGGAATGTGTGGTGTTCAGATAGCTTCTGGCCAATCTGTCAGAGGGCCGTGGTGAATGAGAGGTAGACAAGGGCATAGAATGGAAGGTGCCATGTATTCTAAAGCTCTGGCCTTATCCTGTAGGTCATGGGAAGCCCTCAAACCTTAACACACCCCTACAGCTGAACATAGGCCAACCTAGGACTTCTCAGCTATACCACCAAGAGGAAAAAGTGCATGTGCCCACCAAAGGCAAATTCTAGAATGTTCATAGCACTTATCTTCATCACCAAGAGGAAAAAGTGCACGTGCCCACCAAAGACAAATTCTAGAATGTTCATAGCACTTTTCTTCATAAGAGCCTCAAACTAGAAGCAGTCAAATGTCTATCAATAAAAGAATGGCTACATAAATTGTAATTTTTCATGTAACAGAATACTTCACAGCAGTTAAAAAAGGTGAATAAAACAGTGATACCTACCAGCACATGGATGAATCTCACAGACATTGCACTGATCAAAAGAAACCATTTTTATGTAATTTCATTTCTATGAAGCCCAAGAACAAGAGGCTTAACTTGCATGACTGAAGTCTGAACAGTGGTTACAGGGTGGGGTACTGACCAGCAGAGAACATTCGTGAGGCCCTGGGAGTGTTCTATATCTTGATCTCATGGCAGTTAGGGGGGTGTATACATATGTAAAGATTCAACAGGTCCTACAGTAAGATTAGTATACTTCTCACATGCTCAAACTTAATTAAAAAGTAAAATAAAACAAAACTAATGAAATTTTTAAAAAATCACTCCAAGTAGAACTTCAGAAACCTGGTTGTCGTATTTGCCATTGTGACCCCATCTGCTTCCAAGAAATCCCTGTCCCTGCAACAGACCCTCCTTTCCCTCGGTCATGTGTACCTTCTATGGGAGTTTGTTAGAGTCAAAGTACTCCTCGGCCGGTGAGAACAAAATAGGCAGGAACAGCACAGCAAGGCAGCAAAGCCAAGCAAACTTGGGTAAATTCCCCCCCGCACCTGCTCCTCCTTGCCCCTCGCAGGACACCCCCAGGTGTGAGGAGCTCCCTCTCCTCTAGGTTCATCTCTTAGTCTGCACCCACCCTCTTGCACCCTGGGGGTATGACTTCACATCTTCAAGGACAAACAAACAAACAAACAAACAAAATCCTTCTTGGGCCCTGCTTTCTTTCCAGAGTTCTCTCTCTCATTTCCCTCTTCCTCTCCTAAGCCAGACTTTCAAAAATATTTTCCAAACTCACGGTTTCCACTCCATCACGTGACATACCCTCTTCAGATCAGTGATGCTCTCCTCTCCTTGCCTGTGATCCTCGCCTTACGGGGGCCTCTCGGTTGCCTCTGGGCATTGGCGACAGTGTCCCCCAGCCTGAGAATGTCTCTGTCTTGATTTTGGTAAGAGCCAACTCTGCTGGTGAGCAGAATGGTTATCGTACCTACCTCCATGAATGCTTGTAATGGAAAGAATAACTTGGAAGCCGAAGTGGATGGAAGGGGAGGCCAGCTGGACCACCTCCAGGGGTACCAAGGCTTCGCAGGCCAAATTTCCTGGGAATGAATTGGAATATGGTGCCAGTTTATTTAGAAACTCTGTGTAACACTTTACATAATTGGCAAAATGTAAATTGGTCTCTCTCTCACCCAAGTACAAAACGCCTTTGAGTGGAAGTTTAAAAAAAAAAAAAAAAAAAAAAAAAGCCTTGCCAGCAATTGCCCAGTTGGGCTGCATACTTCTATGGCCTGCTCAGGCAGGAGCTGTCAGCCGAGACTCTGGAACCCCAGCGTATGCTGGTGTGGTGTTCTTGGTTAGTGATTCATTTGCTATTGCAACTTAAACCTTTGTTAGTCCTCCCAAGAAGTTGGTCTGATTCAGAAAATCACAAAAGACAACTGAAGGGAGTTTCAGAACCACAGAAAAATGGGAAATGTCTTTTTTGGATGTCATTTGACCATGGGGGTAAATTATCAGGAGAACCCGGTTCTGAACACAACTTGTATTGAGAGAAAATAAATTTCTCGCCATCCCCCATTAAGTAAATGTTGCATAAGTATTTACATAATCTTATTTTAAACTGTTACAAACTACGATCCTGCCAGCTCCCACCCAGCACCCCGTGAAGACGGATGAAAGCCGAGAGGACTCTGTGATGACGTGGAAAAAATCATGCCAAGAGGACGTGGAGGAGAAAGGGGACCAGCTCATTTCGCACTGGAGGGGCAGCTGTGATTGGCAGAAGGGCCAAGGGAAATCAGGTTTGTGGAAAATCGGCTTGAGAGTACTGTTTCTTAACCTTGATTGCACCCTGGGATCACCTGAGCAGACTTAAAAAAAATACTTGTGGCCTGGGTCCCGTTGCCAGATCTGAATGTAATTGGTCCAGGGTGTGGGCTGAAGTGTGGGACCTTTTCCAAGCTCCCCGGCTGATTATATCGTGCAGCCAGATGGAGGGGTGCTGCGTGGGGGAACCATCCCGCTGCTGGGAGCAGGCCTCTTCCCAAAGAGGATCCCTGAATAGCAGTTCTCAGAGTGTGTTCCCCAGACCAACCCCAGACCCAGAGTGTGCTCCCCAGACCAACATCAGTGTCCTCTGGGAACTCGCTAGAAAATGCAGATTCAGGGTGCCTGGGTGGCTCAGTGGGTTAAAGCCTCTGCCTTCGGATCAGGTCATGATCCCAGGGTCCTGGGATCAAGTCCCGAATCAGGCTCCCTGCTCAGTGGGGAGCCTGCTTCCTCTTCTCTCTCTCTCTCTCTGTCTGCCTCTCTGCCTACTTCTGATCTTTGTCTGTAAATAAATAAAATATTAAAAAAAAAAAAAAAAGAAAATGCAGTTTCTTGGGCTCTACTCCAGACCTACTGAATCGGAAGCTCTGGGGTGGGGAGGCCCAGCGATCTGTATCGTCAGCCCTTCCAGAGATTGTGATGTGCTGAAGTCTGAGAACCACAGATCCAAGGGGCCCTGAGGACACCGACCGTGTAATGGTGGCCAAGGGAATAAAGCCTGTTACCTTCAGAGCCGGGGGGAGGGGCAAAGGCAGCCACCAGGGTGGACCTTTGCTCAGGAGAGACTTCATGCCCAAGAGGAACATTTGAGGGAGACAGACGTGGGATCCAGAAAGGTCACACTGAGGCCCAGAGTGATGCCGAACTCCTCCTCTTCCCAATCCCGGAAGCTGCCTGTGCCTCTTGGCCCCGAGTTCCTCGCACTCAGAGCAGCGTCCTCAGCTAAAGGGCCCATGAGGGATGCTATGCATTAAGGTACGTCGTCTCTCCCAGCTGTGGGCACTCTGGGGCTTGCTGTAGGAGCTTGGGAAACAGGACTGGGGTTTCCCCTTCCTGCGGAAAGAGCAGAGTCCCTGTCCCTGTCCCACAGGATATGCCTTCTGCGCTGGTTCCGTGCCAAGTACGAGCCAGGGAGGGCCTCTTTGCTTTCTGGCTTGCTTTCACTTCTGCTTTCCTCTCTGACTCATGCCCAGCACAGTGGCCCCGAGACAGTCGTCTCTGCCTGGGAGGACGCAGAGCCGGGGAAGGAAGGCCTTTATGGGGAGCCCCGGGAAGGCCGACACCGTGGCAGGGGACAGGCATTGTCTGGCTTGCTTGATTTCATTCTGCTTAGCAAAGATTTCCAGTGTGCCTGCTCTGAGCCGGACTCCAGGCCAGCCCCTGTGGACCCAGACCTGGCCCTTAGGAAGCTCTCAGTCAGGTGGAAAGGATTTACGTGTGGAGGAGAAAAAGCCACAGTTCCATGTCTTCTGCTGGAGAGGTGCTGTATTTCGGGGATTCTTCAGGCGTAGGTCCAGACTGGGACATGTTTGATAGTAAAATCATGAGCCAGAACACTGGGCATACACTGGGACTCTGCTGGGACTCCAGGAAGCGTGGCTGTGCTAGCCAGACGATGAGGAACTTGCAGCTCGGTGGGTAGCATCAGCTCTGTGCAGCCTGGGCTACCCCCCACCTGGCCACAGAGTCCCTCTGTGGCTCCCCTTTATGTTCTGGGCTGTACCCTATTCAGCATCTGGGAGCAGCAGCAAACCCACCCAGAGCACCATGGGACTCCTGTGCAGGCCCACACGTGACTCTGATGCTCAGGTATAATGTCCAGGCTTCTGCTTCGGGCACCGTCTGGAGCTCTGTTTGGTCTTTCCACTCTGCAACATCGGTCAGGGTACAGACCATCTCTGATCTTTACCTGTCTCCTCCATTCCGGGGTATTCTGATTTTATAGAGGTTTGTTGGCTCTGCAGGAGCCACTTGGAACTGTTTGAGATGCACATCTGTTCTCTTGAGGTCATAGTTTGGTGCCTCTGTTTCGTGACGATGTCCTCCTGAACGTGGATGCCCATTCCCCGACTCAGTGTGCACAACCAGTGATGTGAGTGCCTACCGTGACTTCTCTAGCTCCCGTAAGCATTGCTCAGGTGCCGACTGTGTTCCCCGCACTGCATTAGGAGGCTCGTCTATCTTCAGCCTGCCACTCAATCACTTGTGGTGTAGGAGATGCTAGACGGTTCCATGTAGGCCTCAAGTCCCACGGCTCAGCAATGGCCAGATGGTTTCTCCCCCGAGGGCAGGTCACAGAGACTGGCCTCAGGAAGGAACCCTGGGTGTCCAGGGACAGGATTAGGGTGAGGTGAGCAAGGCTGCTGGGCAACGGGTGGGGTCCGATCCTAGTTTCATTGAAAATTTTGATATTTTGTTCATGGATTGATTGATTGATTGATTTTTGCCATGAACTGTTTTTTTTTTGTTTATTATGAGAGAGAGAGGGAAGAGCAGGGAGAGAGAGTGAGAATCCTAGGCAGGCTTCACGTTTAGCAAAGAGCCCAACTCGGGGCTTGATTTCATGACCCTGAGATTATGACCTGAGCTGAAAGCAGGAGTCCCATGCTTAACCGACTGAGCCACCCAGGCGCCCTCAGGTTGAAGTCCTCAGGTTGAAGAGTGACCTCAAGGCAAGGATGTGGTCTTCCTTAGCCTGTGCAGCCTTTTGGAGAAGAAAAACACGCACATGGCTGTGGGCTTGTAAAATGCTAATAAAAGACTCTGGACCTGATCTGTCCTTGGTAAAGCCCTACTTGACCTATTGCCTTGAACTGCCTAACACCTCCATCTCAGCCAGTGGCCAGAATGCGTGTCATAATTAACATGTGTTGAGCACTTATCAGGCACCAAGTGAGATCTTTACATACATTCACCCTGTGAACCTCCATGACAAGCCTTTCAGGTGGAGATTACTATTATCTATTCACAAATGAGAGAATTCAGGTGCGGAGAGAATACGTAATCTTGGCAAGGTCATGTAGCTAGGGAGTGGCAGAGGTGTGATCTGGATGGGACAGGCAGGCTAGAGCCCACCCTAAATCCTACCCGCGCCTGCTTCTGTCTGCTCCCATACGAGGTGAGCCTTCCTTGGAGCCATTGAGCAGAACCTGAGAGTTTGCCTTATGATTGGGGGTGGGTTTGCACAACACCAAGCATGAGGGGGAAACTGTAAATTTCTCTCTCTGAATATGAGCTGAATTGTGTCCCCCTGCCCCCGTTTATATATTGAGGTCCTGACCCCCACTACTTCAGAATGTGACTGTATTTGGAGATCGTCTTTAAAGAGGCCATTAGCCTGGGTCCTAATCTTGTATGATGGGTGTGCTTGTAAGAAGAGGAAATTTGGAAACGGACAGGTAGAGAGAGAAGACCACGTGAAGACCATCCACAGAGGAGACAGCCATCTACAAGCCAAGGACAGAGACTTCAGAAGCGACATCCTGTTGATGCCGTGATCTGGGACTTCCAGCCTCTAAAACTGAGCCAATGCATTTCTGTTTACGCCGCCCAGACTGTGGTGCTTTGTTCCAGTGGCCCCAGCAATCTCCTCCATCCTCCCAAGTGGGCGTTCAGGGTGAGATGCACGGACGCCACCCACCACTGCTTAGAAGGCAATACCTGGCTGAATCTTGGTAGCACATTTGAGCTGCTATTATGGCTCCTTTAGGGGGCAAAGGGAGGAAACAGTTATATGTAGTCACATTTCTACTTCTGGCTTGCAGATTCTCTGCCCCTGTCTACCACTATCACCGCCCCCAGCCCCCCACCTTTGCCTGGATTACTGTGCCGTTGCTTAGCTTGTCCCTCCTCCTCCCACACCCACTTCATCCAAAGCTTCTAGTCTAATCTTCTGATAACATAGCTCTGGTCATGTATGTCATGCTGCTGCTCTAAAACTTCCCATGGCTCCCTATTTCTTGAAGGAAAAACTTACCTCCTCCACTCGCCCTGATCTACTACTCATCAGCACTCAGCAGGACCACTTCTTCCTTTTCTATTCCCATCCCTGGAATCCAAAGGTAACTACCTGGTAGTCCCCACTTGTGCCTCCTGCATTCCTGCCCCACACCTTTGCTCACCCCCTACCTCAAGTGTCCTACTTTCCCTTTGCATATTTAAATCCTGTTGATTTCCCAAGCATAGCTCAAATCTCATCTCCTCCATGAGGCCTCTGTGTCTACCAGTCCCTGTCCACTCCTTTTCTCAAATCCCACCGCACCGTCTCTCCGTGAAGTTCTCTGTACCTTACAACACAACTAGTTATGCATGTGCTCCATCCTAGTCCCCTCCCACATATTTGCACACCTGGGAATTTTCTGGAAGGGAGGCAGCAGGGTGGCTTAGGAAGGGAAAGATACACAGAGCAGGCAAACCCCTGTGTTCACTCGGTTCCCAGTCACTTGTTAACCGAGATGGAAAAGGGACGCTGACCTCTATAGTCTGAGTGGCCAGCACAGAGGAGTTCAGGAAATAATTAGTGAGCAAATGGGCAACTCATCTCATCTCTTTGAGCCTTAGTTTCCTCATTGGTAAAATGGGGATGAAAATAAGGATGATGAGAATACAAGCTTATGGGGTCATATCCATGAGCCGCATTGTGTAGAGAAGAAATTTCTTTATAGTCTTTGAGTATTTTGCAGAAAACAGACGTGTCTCCGTCAAGCAAACCTTTCATTTCCTATAAAGCCCTAAAGCTCCTCTATGTTTTCTAGTTGTGCCAAAAACACGTACGTGAGGGTCTCACTCTGCTAGGTGCCGTCTGTCACCATTCCCCCATTCAATTCTCCCAACAGGCTGAGGAGGGAGATACAACTATTATCCTCCATCTAGAGAAAACCAGAGCTCTGGCCTGAGCTGTGTCCGAGCATCGCCCCGGGGCCAGGGAACTGGGCAGGACAGGAAGGAGGGGGAATGGGAAACGGAGCCTTGATGGGCTCGCTGGATGGACAGTATGTCCAGCTGCGGGATCAGATGGATCACCAGGATTTATGGGGGACCACGAATCCCCAGCTGGGCTGGACGCAGTCTTGCATCTTGGCCTTTGAGGGCCTGGCGGGTGACTGTGAGGATTTGGAATTTCTGGGCCTGAGCTGGCAGTGGTCTCCCTGAGCCAGGAGTGGGGTAGCTCTGATGAGTGGATAATTAGGATGCTTCTTTCAGCTGGAGATAAAGTCCAGAGCCGCACTCCAGCCATTATCCTGCCAACCCTAATAGAGCCAGATTGATGGATACAGCGCGGAGGGAATTTGGAACATTCTTGTGCACACTATATCACACTCAATAACCGCCCGTGCACAATGTGGGACTTTTATAAGCCATTACAAAATCCATTTTGAAACATCTCTGGGTGCGACAGCCAGCTGCAAAGCATCTGAGGTATCCCTGACGTTTGGGCTTTGGTGGAGCCTGGGAGAGCGCGAGGACCGCCGAGCGAGCGTGCGCACGCGCAAGCCAAGAGAGCCTCGTCGTAAGGGAAACAGATGCGGGCAGTGCGGCCCGCTGTACGTCTTACACTGTATTTCGGCGAACGCACTAATCCTTCTTGTTAGACAAGAACAGAAACCCCCCAAATGCTTTCCATATGTCCCATTGTCTTCCTAGCTCTTTAATTCTATCTCAAAAGCCCCCAACTTAGCAACTTTCATATTAATGCTAAACATATTACATCAGTTCTAACATTGATATGTTTAATATGAATACAATTAAAGTTGCTTCAACATAATCCTGGTAAGATAAACAGCATTGCTATTATTATAAACATCTCTGCAAGGTCTCTTGTAAAATATTATCAATACTAATAGAAGCACCCCCCACCATACACACACACACACACACACCCTGAACCCAGATACTTGGGCTAAATAATGCCACTGCCTCCCTACTCATAACAAATACATCCAGTGATTTAAACATCGGTGCATCCAATGTAAACACCATTATAGTTAATGTAAAACAGTCACCCGGCCCGGCAGATCTTCAACCAGAAAGTTACTGAAGAGAAAGAACAGTTTCCTCGGCAAGAATGCATTACAGCCTCCTGGTGACATTTGCAATAGATTACTTAAGCCCATAAAGAAATGAAAATTGCAGGCCCATTTTGAGCCAGAAATGATGAAATTGGAGAGCACAGGCTAAGTACAGTATGGCACAGGCCGGCTTCTGCCCCAGCTCCGTGGGCCCTGCATGGCCTGGAACACGTACTCCTTGAGTCTTTGTGCATACGTGGCCCCAGGCACATCGCGTCTTCCCCATCCTGCTTCCGGGGCCATAGTCCCCACATGTGTTGCCATAAAGCTCAGAATTGGCTTTTTTAGAGCTCAAGTGCCCACGAGGGCTGGCGTTGGGAAGTATGAACGCACGTGTGCCTTATCCCCTGGAAAGGCCTTGCCTGGTCAGTGGCACAGCATGGCGGAGCCCTCATTTCTGTCTCAAACTGTAGAGCTAGCCTTTTTGAATTTCAGATGACTGGAAAAGCTGGGGTTTCAGGCAGGAGAACTAGATACTACCGCGGAGTCGAAGCAGGATTATACTGTGTTCATCGGCTTCTTATCTCATCTAGTACCCCTAAAAGCAGCAGCTGGAGCCCTCCAGGACAAAGTGTGGCCATGCTCACAACAAGCCCCTGTTCGTTTTTGCCTGTTTGCCATTTTCTGTGCAAGTCCATGATTTACTGGCTCCCGAGCTCTTCTCTGCCCCTTTGCTCCTGTTTCCCATTTCTGGAATCTTCCTGGGTGTGGTTCTGATGATTCCATATTTACTCCTCCCTCCTTTTTCTAATCTGTCAAGCTCACTCCTACTAAGTACCCCAACTCATCAAGCTCTGGCTTTGGGGACCTCTGGAGGGTGATTTCCCCAAAGAGGCAGTTCAGACCCTCACCTAGTCACAGAAGGTCACAATGCTACGCTCTGAGCCAGTGGTCTGGACTTGCCACTGGCTCTCAGGGATCTCCCTAGGAAATTTCCAAAGGGGTGTCCTGCCTCTGGGGCTGGGCTCTATGACTTCTACTATAATGTCGCCAGAATGATAAGGTTCCATCGTGATTCAAAGAAAGGAAAAGGAAGTAGCTCCATTAATTTTCCCCCAAATATTTCTATCACAATTAGTTAACCACCTCTCCCTGAAATCATTTTCATGAAAAATGTAGGCATTCTTTTCTACTGATGACGGAACTTGTCGGTTATCCAGGGATTCTCATTGTTTTGGTGTGACTGTGAGAACAAGCATCTGTGTGTGTCCTTCAGAACCATCAGGTGCTCAAGTAGTCATCTGGGCCTTACACTCAGTTCCAGGTTTCCAATCTCGGTTCTGTTGACATTTGGGGTCTGATTAAGTCTTCTTTGTTGGTGGCAGTGGGGCCATTCCGTGCATTGTAACATACTTACCCACATCTCATTAGATGCTATGAGCCCTTCCTGGTTGTGACATCCAAAAATGTCTCCAGACATGGGCAAATACCCCACAGGAGGCAAAGACAATCTCTTTCTCTCCCTCTGTCTCTGTCTCTCTCTCTCTCTCTCACACACACACACACTTTGAGAACACTGAGTCAGTTGGATGAATCAAGCCTCTGACAAATGAATAAAGAAACTCAGATGCAAAATTGTATTCTCCTACTTACCGCCTTTGTAGTCTTAGGAAAGGAACTGAATCCACTAAGCCTCAGTTTCCTCATTTGTACAGTGGGATGGATGACATCCGTATACCAGCGATGTGGGAAGCCACCTCAGTCTTCTATGTGGAAATCCACGATGCCATGATTCTTATTTGCATCCTAAATCAAGCATCTCCTCCTTGAAGAAGCCAGTGGAGGCCTGGAGCATGGACAGGGGGTTCTCATTTCCCCAGAGTCTGGCGAGAGCGAGAGCCGGGATTCCATTCCAGCTAAAAACATCCTATTATTCATGCTGGGCAGCTCTTTCCTAATAAAACCCCAAACCATGTAAACACTAGTATAGTTTTCAATTTGTAGTCAGATTAGATGCCAGGAGTGTTTGGTTCCATTTTATTTTACTTTATTTTATTTTTTAAGTGAAATCTTTACAGTGGGTTTGAAAGAAAGCTGTTTTCTGCCTCTCCAGAGAAGTGTAAGTTTTGGAAAGTCATTTTCCCTGGAATGTTTCAGCTTCAATCAGGGTAGATGGGAAAAAAAAAAAAAAGGCTGGTTAAGTCACATGATAGAATTTCTGGACCCAGATTCATCAACTCATTTAGGAAGTGCCCTATGGAGTGAAATATGCACAAAGAGGAGGCTTTGTGTCATTCTAAAAGCTATTTTATGTCCTTGGAAAAGCAGGTGGGTGTTTATATTCCTCCTCTTTTGAGTGTTCTGTTTTAAGTTTCACACACTGCAAATGCTGTATCTCCAGCGTCACTCCAAGAAAAAATTCTTTCTGTTGGGGAGGGGGGGCCAGTTCTCAACCCCCACATCCTCATGTCAGTGAAGTACAGAAGTCACGGCATTGCTGTTCCTCTTGGTGCCTGTAGCAAAGAGCCCACATGCACTGGACATCTCCCATTGGACTCTGGGCCTCCAAGAATGAGTGGCTAAGCTTCCTACCCTGACAGGCTCACGGCCTGGCAGGGCTGGTGACAGGCCAGACCCAGAGGGAGCTGGAGCCTGGTTTTCCTCTTTCCCAGGACAAGGAATTAGGTCACAGGAGGCTTCTTGGAATGGAGAAGTAGTTCATTCCTGAAGCTCTGGGGACGCTGACCTCTGAGCTCTACTGAGCACCCAGGGACTAGGGCACATAGACCCCTGTCACAGGGGAACCTGAGACAAGTCTCCTTGAGTTTTGATAACACATTTATAAAATGGTGGAGAATCTGAAGGAAATGTTTTCACTGTCCAGGGAAAGGGGCTGACAGAGGAGAGAATAGGCCATTTCCTGCCCCAGGGCTGGTGTTCTGGAACAGGACCAAACACCCTGCTGGTGTTTGGTGAGTTCACACCCCATTGGTTCTCGGGCACTGGTAGTCCCTGGACATCTTGAGCACTATTCTGTGTTTGGACCAAAAGCCTCTTCTCATTCCGACTGGTTCCTGGGTCAGGTCCCAATCACCGTCACAACGCAGAGGGCTCCATCTTTGTCTCCAGTCAAGCCCTCGTGGTGAAGCAGCAGGCTAGTATATCCATCAGCCTCCTGGAAATGTCTGCTGGGAAGCCCCCTCAGGCGCCTTCACCTCCATGGGGAAGCCTCTTCTGCCTGACCAGCGGACATGGAGGCTCTTCCCCTTCTCATCATCCTGGGCATCCCCCCTTCAGCCCGTCTGTCCTTTGCTTCCCCTGCTCACCCGTCTCTCCACGTGATCGTGAGTCCCTGGAAGGCAGCTGCCACGTCTGACTTATTTCTGCCTCCTGGAGTCTTGGCCCAGCATATGCTCAGTGAGTTCTTCTGAGGCACAGCATCTCCACGGATGGGGGCCCCGGAACGAAAACCGTAAGGATCTTCCACTTACAAATGAGTACATGCCAGCATATGAACTTAGGGACATTTGTAAAATTAAAGTTGCCACCTGTGAACAGTGATAGCTTTCAGCTGCTTTTCTGTGACAAGGAGGCTCTCAAAACGTGGCCTGCGTTCCTTTATCGCACTCTTTTCCAGGGAAGCCCACAGTCGATGGCTTGCTACGGAGGCGGTGGGGCCAGAGCAAGACGGCTTCTCTGAGGTCACGCTCATTACCACTTAACCAGCTCTGTGCTTTCTTCCAGGACCTAGCAGAACCATCAGATGAAGGGCGTTAGTGGCCATCGGGCCCGTTAGGGAAGACTGGCCCCCTGGCCTTGATATGGCAACTGGGAAAAAAATGTTAAAGCCAGCAAGGAAGGAATCATTCCTAAAGTGAAAACACATTGCCCTGAGCTGAGAGGAACAGCCTGTCTTTGTCCCACAGGAGGGCAGGGAAAGTTGATTGATTTGCCAAGTTCCCAGGAGAACCAGTTGTGATGTGATAGTAAGTGGGCGTAATGAGCCTGCACTTCCTGCCAGTTGTGCCAGACCCAGAGTCAGAACCCACTGGGTATGGGTGAGAGAAGAGGTCTTTTTTTTTTTTTTTAAAGATTTTATTTATTTATTTGACAGAGCAGGCAGAGAGGCAGGCAGAGAGCCCCATGCGGGACTGGATCCCAGGACCCTGAGATCATGACCTGAGCCGAAGGCAGCGGCTTAACCCACTGAGCCACCCAGGCGCCCGAGAGAAGAGGTCTTTCAAACCAGTCTCTGGCAGAACATCCAGAGAAATTATTTGGAGAGACTCAGTGGTTCCACTTAAGAATTTAACCCTGGGGTATCTGGGTGGCTCAGTTGGTTAAATGTCTGCCTTTGGCTTGGGTCATGATCCCAGAGCCTTCAGATTGAGCCCCGCATTGGGCTCCCTGCTCAGTGGGGAGTCTGCTTCTCTCTCTCCTCCCCGCTCATGCTCTCTCTCTCTGTCTCAAAAAAAGAACGAAAGAAAGAGAATTTAACTCTAACCAAGGGTCAGTCTTTTGCAAAGCCAAGTTTTGGAGGAGGAGCGGGGCTCTCCTGGGTTGGCTCACCCTCAACTCCATGCCCCTCCATGCAGTTGCCAGGACAGCAATACCAGTGACAGCAATTCTTAGATGTGGGTGTGGAGAGAGGGTCTCTTTTTAGAATTAGGAGATCAGCAGAAAAGTTTTACTAGGGAGGCTGAATTCACACCATGAAATAAAAACTAATTATGTTCCTCTATAACAAGTATCTGCAGAGCATCTGCTAGGGGCCAAGAACTCTTCGAAGTGCTTTACAAAGATGACTCCTTTAATTCTCAAAACATCTCTCTGAAAAACAATCTGAGGGGTTTGAAGTGGCGGGGGGGATGGGAGGTAGGGGTACCAGGTGGTGGGTATTATGGAGGCCACGGATTGCATGGAGCACTGGGTGTGGTGAAAAAATAATGAATACTGTTATGCTGAAAATAAATAAATTTAATTAAATAAAACAAACAAACAAACAAAAAAACATCTCCATGAAATACGTATTATTATTACCACCCTTACAGATGAGAAAACTGAGGGACAAGAACTTTGAGCTCACCCCACTTGTAAGTGTCAGAGACAAGATTTGAACCCAGGAAAACTGCCCCAGCTTGCATGCACTTAGCAACTATACCATGCTTCCTCCTATCCACGTAGTCATGTATCCATGTATCCATAATATAGTTGTTTTTTTGTTGTTATTGTTCCTTCTCAGTATACATACTTTATTTCCTTTCCTTTTATTTTATTAACATATGATATGTTATTTGCCTCAGGGGTACAGGTCCGTGAATCCTGTCTTAACACGCTTCACAGCACTCACTGTAGCACATACCCTCCCCAGTGTCCATCACCCAGCCACCCTATCTCTATCCCCCCACCACCCAGCAACCCTCAGTTTCTTTCCCAAGATTAAGAGTCTCTTGTGGTTTGTCTCTGTCCCTGGTCCTATCTTGTTTCATTTTTTTCCTTCCCTACCCACAATGAACCTCTTGCCTTGCCTCTCAAATTCCTCATATCAGAGAGATCATATAATAATTATCTTTCTCTGATTGACTTATTTTGCTCAGCATAATACCCTCTAGTTCCATCCATGTCCTTGCAAATGGCAAGACTTTGTTGTGTTTTTTGATGGCTGCATAGTATTCCATTGTCTATATATACCACATCTTCCTTTATCCATTTATCTGTTGATGGACATCTAGGCTCTTTCCATAGTTTGGCTATTGTGGGCATTGCTGCTATAAACATTTGGGTGCATGTGCCCCTTCAGATCACTACATTTGTATCTTTAGGGTAAATACCCAGTAGTGTGATCGTTGGGTAGTAGTAGAAGTAGAGAGTAGGTAGAGGTAGAGAAGTAGAAGCTCTATTTTTGACTTTTTGAGGAACCTCCATGCTGTTTTCTAGTGTGACTGTACCAGCTTGCATTCCCTCCAACAGTGTAGGAGGGTTCCGCTTTCTCTGCATCCTCTCTAGCATCTGTCATTTCTTGACTTGTTAATTTTAGCCATTCTGAAGGTTGTGAGGTGGTATCTCACTGTGGTTTTGATTGTATTTCCCTGATGCTGAGTGATGTTGAGCAGTTTTTCATATGTCTGTTGCCCATTTGGATGTTTTCTTTGCAGAAATGTCTATTCATGTCTTCTGCCCATTTCTTGATTGGATTCCTTCAGTGTTGAGTTTGATAAGTTCTTTATAGATTTTGGATACTAGCCCTTTATCTGATATTTCATTTAAAAATATCTTCTCCCCTTCTGTCAGTTGTCTTTTGGTTTTGTTGACTATTTCCTTTGCTGTGCAAAAGCTTTTAATCTTGATGAAGCCTCAAGAGTTCATTTTTGCCCTTGCTTCCCATGTCTTTGGCGATGTGTCTAGAAAGAAGGTGCTGCAGTTGAGGTCGAAGAAGTTACTGCCTGTGTTTTCCTCAAGGAATTTTGATGGATTCTGGTCCAACATTGAGGTCTTTCATCCATTTTGAGTCTGTTTTTGTGTGTGGTGTAAGGAAGTGGTCCAATTTCATTCTTCTGCATGTGGCTGTCCAATTTTCCCAGCACCATTTGTTGAAGAGACTGTCTTTTTTCCATTGAATATTCTTTCTTGATTTGTTGAAGATTACTTGACCACAGAGTTGAGGGTCTATTTCTACACTTTCTATTCTGTTCTATGTTTGGAACATAGATCTTGTTCCAAACAGATCTATGTGTCTGTTTTTGTGCCAGTGCCATACTGTCTTGATGATGACAGCTTTGTAATAGAGCTTGAAGTCTGAAATTGTGAAGCCACTAATTTTGGTTTTCTTTTTCAACATTCCTCTGGCTATTTGGGGTCTTTTCTGGTTCCATATAAACTGTAGGATTATTTGTTCCATTTCTTTGAAAAAAATTAATGGTATTTTAATAGAGATTGCTTTAAATGTGTAGATTGCCTTAGGGAGCATAGATATTTTTCATAATATTTGTTCTTCCAATCCATGAGCATGAAACTTTTCTCCATTTCTTTATGTCTTTCTCCATTTCTTTCATGAATACTTCATAGTTTTCTGAGTACAGATTCTTTGCCTCTTTGGTTAGGTTTATTCGTAGATATCTTATGGTTTTGGGTGCAATTGTAAATGGGGTCAACTCCTTAATTTCTCTTTCTTCCATCTTACTGTTGGTGTATAGAAATACAACTGACTTCTGTGCCTTGGTTTTATATCCTAACCCTTTACTGGATTCCTGTATGAGTTCTAGAAATTTTGGAGTGGAGTCTTTTGGATTTTCCACATAAGGTATCATATCATCTGCAAAGAGTGAGAGTTTGACTTCTTTGCTGATTCAGATGCCTTTTATTTCTTTTTGTTGTCTGATTTCTGAGGCTAGGACTTCTAGTACTCTGTTGAATAGCAGTGGTGATAATGGACATCCCTGCTGTGTTCCTGACCTTAGGGGAAAAGCTCTCAGTTTTTCCCCATTGAGAATGGTATTCACTGCGGGTTTTTCATAGATGGCTTTGATGATGCTGAGGTGTACACCCTCTATCCCTACACCGTGATGAGTTTCGATCAAGAAAGGAGGCTATTCTTTGTCAAATGCTTTTTCAGCATTTATCATATGATAGCTGTATCTTATGATAGAGATAGGTATGCTATCATATGATAGAGTATCATATGGTTCTTATTCTTTCTTTTATTAATGTATTGTATCACATCGATTTGCAGATGTTGAACCAAACTTGCAGCCCTGGAATAAATCCAACTTGGTCGTGGTGAATAATCCTCTTAATGTACTGTTGGATCCTATTGGTTAGTATTTTGATGAGAATTTTTGCATCTGTGTTCATCAAGGATATTGGTTTGTAATTCTTTTTGGTGGGGTCTTTGTCTGATTTGGGGTTTAAGGTAATGCTGACCTCATAAAATGAGTTTGGAAGTTTTCCTTCCATTTCTATTTTTTTGAACAGTTTCAGGAGAATAGCTATTAATTCTTCTCTAAATGTTTGGTAGAATTCCCCTGGGAATCCTCCTGGCTCTGGGCTCTTGTTTTTTGGGAGATTTCTGATGACTGCTTCAATCTCCTTATGGGTCCTTCAATCTCTTTATGGGTCTGTTCAGGTTTTCTCTTTCCTCCTGGTTCAGTTTTGGTAGTTTATATGTCTCTAGGAATGCATCCATTTCTTCCGGATTGTCAAATTTGCTGGTGCAGGGTGCCTGGGTGGCTCAGTGGGTTAAGCTGCTGCCTTTGGCTCAGGTCATGATCTCAGGGTCCTGGGATCGAGTCCCGCATCGGGCTCTCTGCTCAGCAGGGAGCCTGCTTCCCTCTCTCTCTCTCTGCCTGCCTCTCCATCTACTTGTGATTTCTCTCTGTCAAATAAATAAATAAAATAAAATAAAAAATTTGCTGGTGCATTGTTGCTCATAATATGTTCTTAGAATTGTTTGTATTTCTTTGGTGTTGGTTGTGATCTCTCCTCTTTTCATTCATGATTTTATTAATTTGGGTCCTTTCTCTTTTCTTTTAAGAAGTCTGGCCAGAGGTTTATCAAACTTATTAATTCTTTAAAGAACCAGCTCCTACTTCTGTTGATTTTTCTACTGTTCTTTTGGTTTCTGTTTCATTGATTTCTGCTCTGATCTTTATCATTTCTCTTGTCCTGCTGGGTTTAGGCTTTCTTTGCTGTTCTTTCTCCAGCTTCTTTAGGTGTAGGGTTAGGTTGTGTACTTGAGACCTTTCTTGTTTTTTGAGAAAGGCTTGTATTGCTATATACTTTTGTCTCAGGACTGCCTTTACTGTGGTTCAAAGATTTTGAACAGGTGTGTGTTCATTTTCATTTGTTTCCATGATTTTTTAAATTCTTCTTTAATTTCCTGGTTGACCCATTCATTCTTTAGTAGGATGCTCTGTAGCCTCCATGGATTTATTTCCAACTTTGCTCTTGTGATTGAGTTCTAGTTTCAGAGCATTGTGGTCTGAAAATATGCAGGGAATGATCCCAATCTTTTGGTACCAGTTGGGACCTGATTTTTGACCCAGGACATGATCTATTCTGGAGAATGTTCCATGTGCACTAGAGAAGAATGTGTACTCTGCTGCTCTGGGATGGAATTTTCTGAATATATCTGTGATGTCTAGTGTGTCATTTAAAGCCTTTATTTCCTTGTTGATCTTTTGCTTAGATGATCTGTCCATTTCAGTGAGGGGGATGTTAAAGTCCCCTACAATTATTGTATTATTTTCAATGTGTTTCTTTGATTTTGTTATTAATTGGTTTATATAATTGGCTTCTCCCATGTTATGGGCATAGGTATTTAAAATTGTTAGATCTTCTTGTTGGACAGACCCTTTAAGTATGCTACAGTGTCCTTCCTCATCTCTTATTACAGTCTTTGGCTTAAAATCTAATTTATGTAATATAAGGATTGCTGCCCTAGCTTTCTTTTGATGTCCATTAGCATGGTAAATTGTTTTCCACCCCCTCACTTTAAATGTGGAAGTGTCTTTCGGTCTAAAGTGAGTTTCTTGCAGACAGCATATCAGTGGGTCTTGTATTCTTTAACCATTCTGATACCCTGTGTCTTTTGATTGGGGCATTTAGCCCATTTATATTCAGGGTAACTATTGAAAGATATGAATTTAGTGCCACTGGATTGCCTATAAGGAGACTATTACTGTATATTGTCTCTAATCCTTTGTGGTCTGTTACTTTTAGGCTCTCTCTTTGCTTAGAGGACTCCTTTCAATATATCCTGTAGGGCTGGTTTGGTGTTTGAAAATTCTTTTAGTTTTTGTTTGTCCCAGAAGCTTTTTATCTCTCCTTCTATTTTCAATGACAGTCTAGCTGGATATAGTATTTTTGGCTGCACGTTTTTCTCATTTAGTGCTCTGAATATATCATGCCACTTCTTTCTGGCCTGCCAGGTCTCTGTGGATAGGTCTGCTATGAATCTAATATTTCTACCATTGTACAGACCTCTTGTCCTGAGCTGCTTTAAGGATTTTCTCTTTGTCACTGAGACTTGTAAGTTTTACTACTAGATGATGAGGTGTGGACCTATTTTTTCTGATTTTGAGGGAGTTTCTCTGTGCCTCCTGGAATTTGATATTTGTTCCCTTCCCCAAATTAGGGAAATTCTACGCTATAATTTGCTTCAATACACCTTCTGCCTCTCTCTCTTTTTTCTTCTTCTCGGATCCCAATTATTCTAATATTATTTCATCTCATGGTGTCACTTATCTCTTGAATTCTCCCCTTGTGGTCCAGTAGTTGTTTATCTCTTTTTCTCAGCCTCTTTATTCTCCATCATTTGGTCTTCTATATCACTAATTCTGTCTTCTGCTTCATTTATCCTAGCAGTAAGAGCCTTCATTTTTGGTTACACCTCATTAATAGCTTTTTAAATTTCAACTTGGTTAGATTTTAGTTCTTTATTTCTCCAGGAAGGGATTTTATTTCTCCCAAAAGTGATTCTGTAGTATCTCGCATGCTTTTTTCGAACCAGGTAGCACCTTGATAGTTGTCATTCTGAACTCTAGTTCTGACATATTACTAATGTCTGTGTTGATTGGATCCCTAGCCATTGGTACTGCTGCTTATTCTTTTTTTCGAGGAGAATTTTTCTGCCTTGTCATTTTATCCAGATAAGAATAGATGAATGAGGGGCACCAGGGTGGCTCAGTTGGTTAAGTGGCTGCCTTCAGCTCAGGTCATGATTCCCAGGTCTTGGGATCGAGCCCTGCATCGGGCTCCCTGCTCAATGGAAAGCCTGCTTCTTTCTCTCCCTCTGCCTGCTGCTCTGCTTACTTGTGCTCTTTCTCTCTCTGTCAAAGAAATAAATAAAATTAAAAAAAAAAAAGAAGAATAGATGAATGAGAGAACAAAATACTAAAAGGGTAGCAATGACTCCAGAAAAATATACACTAACCAAATTGGAAGAGACCTGAAATCAGCGGGGAGAAGAAAGGAGGGGGGGAAAAGCAAATACATATATATAGAAATATGGCTGGTGAATAGAACAGGGCCACACACTTTATTTTGGGTGTATTTATATATATATATATTTATATATATACAAAAATAAGGGTAAACACAATGAAGGGATGGAATAAGACTGTAAAGATGAAAATTCAAAAAGGTTCTAAAAAAGGAATTGATAAGTAGTTTGTTGAAAAAAGAAAAAAAAATAGAGGACAGAATGTGATCAGGCTGGAGACTAGACCAAAGCCATGTGCTAGATTTAGGATATATTTTGATCTGTTAGAAGAAACCATATCCCAAAATTTTAAAGAAAGAAAAATCTATATGTATACAAAAAATCAGGTTAAATACAATGAAGGAATAGTCTATGATTGTAACAATGAAAATTTTAAAAGATTTTTTTTAAAGATAAGATAAAATAATTTTATTCTATTTTTAAAAAGATTTTATTTATTTATTTGACAGAGATTACAAGTAGGCAGAGACGCAGGCAGGTGGGGGGCGGGGAAGCAGGCTTCCTGCAGAGCAGAGAGCCCCATGTGGGGCTGGATCCCAGGACCCTGAGGCCATGACCTGAACCGAAGGCAGAGGCTTAACCCACTGAGCCACTCAGGCGCTCCCTAGATAAAATAATTTTGAAAGGTTGAAATAGGAAAGAGGAAAAATTAAAAAAAAAAAAAAAAGAATAAGAAAAAAATAAAATTGAAAAAATTTAACTTTGAAAGACTACAGCACCATGGGAAAAAAGCCATGTATTCTATGTGTTGCTTTCCTCTAGCCCTGGAATTCTGCAATTCTCGCTCATCAGTGAACTTGGTCTTGGCTGGATGTTCTTGCTGATCTTCTGGGGGAGGGGCCTGCTATAGTGATTCTCAAGTGCCTTTGCCCCAGGCGGTACTAAGTAATCTGCTTGAGTTCGCTCTTGGGAGCTTTTGTTCCCTGAACAAAAGGACAGGAGTGAAAATGGCGGCCTCCCAATCTCTCCCCCAAAGGAGCCGAGAGCTTGGGCTCCACTTCTCTGTGCGCTCTTGGAGAAAAGCAGTCAATCCCTCCCGTCTCTCTGGTCTCCAGCTGCTCTCTGAGCTCACCCGGCTTGTGACCGAGCGTTTCTATCTCTGGCACATGCCTTGTTTGGAGTCTCCAAACCCAGGAGATCCCTGCTGCGCTGCTTCTCCCGGAGGAGGAAGTGGGCTGTCTCCCCGGATCTGTCACTCGTGGTGTTGCTGCTTGAAGAGTAGTGGCCCCAGTGTGCCTCGGATCATGTTTTAAGGTAAGCCCAAGCGAGAGCGCACTCCTCGGCTCTGTCTCTGCACCCGGCTTTCCTGCTCTGATACCTGGCAGCTCTGCCACACTCAGACACCCCCGGTCCTTCTGTGAACCTATGGGTCCTGAGACCACACTGTCCCCACTGAGAGCTCCACCGCTGCCCACCCGCCTCAGCTTAACCTCTGGAGCATTGTCCCAGACTTCTGAAAGTTCCGATTTTGTGCTCCATGGCTCTACCGCCTGCTGGGAGCTGGCCCCCACCGTCCCTCCGCCATGGTCCTTCTTCCCATATATTGTTTCAGATTCACTTCTCCGCACATCCTACCTCCTGGAAAGTGGTCGCTTTTCTGTTCCTAGAATTGCGCTCTTCTTCTCTTCTATCTCCTGCTGAGTTTGTAGGTGTTCAGAATGGTTTGATAACTACCTAGCTGAACTCCTGGGACCCCACGATATTTAAGTCTTCTACTCCTGTGCCATCTTGTTCCTCCCTTTTCCACAATATAGTTTTAAAATGGAGTTTAGATACTATCTTCCAAATTCCTCCATAGTAAGGGACCAATACAATCCCTAGCAAGGTAAGCCCAGGTGTTTAGCATTTATGCAGTCCCTGGTGCACTTTGCCTTCTTTGTTGTTTGAAGTCAGTTGGGCAACCCTTCTCAGGGCCTCATCATTCTTACTGCCTGGAGTCCACACTCCTTTTACATTAGGCTCTTTTTCTTATTAGATTTTGAAAATGGGAAGTCTGCTAATCTGCCCGCAGATTACTATAAATATTGGCTGTTATCGACAGTATTTCTAAAGTCGGTTTTCTCAAATTACTCTGAGAAATAACTCCTCTGTGCTACTAAGAAATGAGTTTGCTTTGTGTTTCCACAACCTTGGAACTTGACGTTTTTCTCCAGTCATGCCATTTCGTGCCTCTGCTGACTGTGGCCATCATCCACGTATAGCCATTACCTCTGCACAACCCCCACCTTCTTGGACCAAGCAGCTGTGGTGACCTTGGAGCCACAGTGTGCCCAGAACAGGTGCATGCAGAGCAGAGGGCCCTGGGGACCCAGGGGGCTCCTCCGCGGCGGTCTGTCAGCCTGTGCTCATGACTGGCTTCTGAAAACGAGAGCTGGTGCTTTGCCTTGGTCTTCCACATCCCATGTGAGTTCCTCTTTTGCCCAGTTTCTCCTGGAATCCCACAGTGAAGGAGATTCTGGGAAATCTAGTTCCACCCTACCTGAGTTGGCACAGTGGGTGAAACACCCTGCTGTGCCCTTGTGAGGTCTTTCTGCCAGCCACATGGGTGACTGCTGTCTGGGAAGGTGACGAATCAGTCAATAATCATAGGTCTCCTGGTTGGCAAGGGGGTTTGGATGGGTGATTTGAAGGTCACCTCTTCAGATAAAACAGCTCGATGCCCTCCCCCAACCCAGACTCCCATGGGGCTGGCCCCAAGAGGTGGACCACAACCTTGGAAATTCCTGCAAAGTGCTGTAAGGGACACTGCCAGTGGCTGCTTCTGTGACTCAGAATGAATGAGAACTTCATTTTGAGCTTCTGAGTATTGAATCAATACTTTTATCAAATGATTCATCTTTCTATGAAGGTATATGCCAGCTCTGTTTTGGTCAGGAGCTCTCATTGAAATTAAGCTGCATAAACAAAGATGGGCCCAGTGGATAGGGTGACAGTGTTAAGAGTTAGCAGTGTCATGTCCACAAAGCTGGAGCGTGGCCAGGACTGGTTGGGGCTTCGACAGAAGGGAAAGCAGGTCTCTTCCCTCTGTATGCTGGATACTTGGGTAAGCACCAAGGGCCGCTTGATCATAAAGCCAGGTGCTCTGAGGGACAAGCTGAGAAGGCTATGTGTGTGGCGCTTAGCATGGGAGGTTGTTCTTTGACTTCCACCCAGTGTAGAAATGATCCGACAGAAAGCCTTGTCGGGTGCCAGAATGACCCCTTTCCCACTATTGGCAGGGGCCTGACTGTAGGGAGAGGGGAGAGGTTTTAGCTAGGCTCAGCTGCAGTGTTATTATCTGGATGGGGTTTTTCTTAATTATTCAAATGAGAGCATTCTTGTGAATTAAAGTAACGGGAAGATTTATTATCCAGGAGTGCCTGGGAGGTTATGAGACCTGTCTGATTAACCCCCTCAGCCCTTGCCACTTCGGAAGGCAGGTAGAGGACTTCTCACTGAGGGCTTGTTAATGGCAAGTGGTGAGAAAGAATCATTGTTCGCTGCCGTATGCATCAGAATTTGCTCACAAGTAAAATAGCGTCCCTGTAGTGCTTTGTGCAGCTTATCGCGTGATGAGGGGCGGGGAACGCTCGTTTGGCTGACTATAAACCATCTGGGCACGTAATTTGAACTCTCTGAGCTTTAATTGCTCAGTGACGGCATGGATGATGATAGGGGAGTACTTCACAAGGAACTTCTGTGTGTTTCTGGGGGGACCGTGTCAGGCACTTAGTAGGTACTCAATAAAAATGAGGAACCTAAATAGAACCTCACCTCCTGCATGGGCAAGAGAGCTCCCCAGCTTAGACAAATGGCTTTACTAAGTTCAGGACAAAGCTCAATGACCAGCATTACTTGTCATGTGGACTAAACATCAGTAGATGGCCTAGGCACAAATTCCAAACTGCATTCCAAACCCAGTGCTCCTTTGTAATGCTTTCATCATCAGGGTCTAGGTTTAAATGGAGAAGTCACCCTTGCTACTCTGGCGGGTGCTCTCCAGGAGCTTGTGTGGAAAACAGTAAGATGAGAGCATGGCTCCTAATTGTGGAGGACCTGTCCACCCCTGCCTTCGTGGCAGGCCCCCCTGGTCCAAGCAGGGGGGCTTGGCGTGCTGGGGCAGGGTGGCAGGCTGAGATACGGACCCCTCCCATGAGCTAGGGTTCTGGTGGGTTCCACTTCTTGGCAGATTGCTTGTGGGGCAGTATCAGGCAGTGGCAAAGTGTGTGCGCTTGGAATTACCTGGTTTGTGTCCCAGCTGGGCTGTGTGACTTTGAGCAAGGGCCTTAGCATCTCTATGCCTGGCTTTCTCTCCCCTGTGGGGCTGTTGTGAGGATGAAATGAGGTAGCTCTCTTTTTCTCCATCTTCTCTTCTTTGTCTTCCTCCTAAGATTTCTGCAGTGCTTCCACATCATCTTTTGGAGGCCTGGCCCCGCTCAAAGACCCTCCGCCCCCACTCTCCCCTATATCGGGCTCCCCTTACCTTCTCCACTCTCCATTCCCTGGCCTGTCCGGTCCACCAGCACCCCTCTTGTGGGGCTCCCTTTCTCCTCTCCTGCCCTCCCCGCCTCCCGCCACCTCTCAGGCTTTGCTTCCCTTGGTGCTTTCGCTCCCTCTGCACTTTTCTCCTTTCCCAGCGCCCCGTTCTGCATACATGCACACAGACACTTTCCTTCCATTCTCCCTGGCCATCTGCCTTCATTTCGTGGCTACCACCAGGCCAGCTGCCAGGGCAGAGGCAAGAACGAAGATAGGAAGGAGAGCCGGGCCAAGGGGCTGCCGGCTTTCCTGGGACGGAGTAACTGTCTTGGGGATTCCGTGCCTCCGTATCCCTCTGTGTCCATGGGAGCTGGTCCGTGACCTGTCTGTTGGGGAAGGCCTTGCTATCTCGGGCACCCAATCCATGAACTGATGCACACACACCTAAAATACTAATCTTAAAAATGAAAACAAAAACAGCCTCCACATCCTGAGGCTAGGAAAAACTATCCTCGCATTTTTGGCTTTTCCCTGCCCCCCTTCTTCTACCTGCTGGGTTCGACTGATGTTCTCCTAGAGGTGAGACTGGCCCTCTATAGAGCGTAAGTCAGGAGACAGGCTATTAGGAGAGCCGGAGGCCAGGACTGCTGTTTTCATTCCCAGTCCTCCTAGTCTGGCACTTGCCACCAAAACAGGTGTGGGAAATTTAGATGGCAATGCACCTGAATCTGTCTGTATGGAAATAGAGACATCTGGCAAGGTGAGAGAGAGGTGGCGTGAGGTTTCACTGTGAGGAGAGGTGAGGAAGCCCTGGTGAATTTGCTGGCACAGGTGAGAGCTTCAGAAATGCTAGCTTCCTGGGGCACATGGGGGGCTCAGTCAGTTAAGCATCCAACTCTTGATTTTGGCTCAGTGCATGACCTCAGGGTCGTGGGATTGAGCCTTCCATGGTGCCCTGGGCTCAGCATGGAATCTGCGTGGGATTCTCTCTCCCTTTCCCTCTGCCCCGCTGCGCTCGCTCGCTCTCTCAAATAAGTAAATAAAATCTTAACCAAAAAAAAAAAAAAAATGCTAGTTTCCTTTCCCTTTCACTGTAGACACAATGAGGAATCACGACTCATCAGCTCACGGCATTTTCAAGGTGGGAAGGGCCTCTCCCAGCTCATGCAGAAATCCACCCCCGCGGGGGCCCCTGAGGGAGCAGGGCCTCATGGTCCTGCAGGACCTCATCGTCCCCCCGCCCCACTGACCTGACGCAGTGTGATGAGCTATCGTAGCTGGAGGTACTTTTCGGTCCTGTTACTTCTGCTGGCCCCATCCTACCACCAAAACCCGTCAGTTTTCCAGAGCCACAGAGAAGAGCTCTGCTGGTTACTCCCTTGCAGCAGCCCTTCTGAAAGCTGGGGCCACTTTCTGTGACTTGTCGATGTCCTTTCCCCAGAGTGGACATCCTCAGTGTGCTGAGTCATGTCTTAAATGACTCAATTTCCTGACCCCTCACTTTCTTGGCATCTGAACGGTAACGTGATGGGATGGACATGTCAGCAGAGACAGAGCTGTGTGGGGAAGGCTGCGTGACTCTGGCCAAGCCACTTGTTTGCCTCTGTGGCTCAGTCTTTTCATCTGCACGGGGGGGACATCAATGAGCTAAGCACAGTGCTGAGCACAGGGCTTGGCTCGTAGGAGGTTAGTAATCAATTGCTTTCCTGATGATGCTATTCTGCACATAGCGGGTTGGTCCACATCACTCTTGAAGTGTGACTTAGAGGTGGAAGTCACCGCTTCCAGGAAGCCTACGTTGGAGCCCACAGTGGACACCATTACCTCCGCCATTTTGGACATATTACTCCAACCATAAGCAGCGGGAGGCGGCTTCGGTCTGCAGCATCACACATTCCCTAGCCCAGCCTCCAGCTGTAGGAGTGGGGGCATGTTGTGAGCTTTCAACCACTCTCTTCATAGAACCATTTCTAAGTAGAAATTTCCCTTTGTGAGACTCAGTTTTCTTCATCTTGGGACAGAATATTCCCAGTACAGTTTGTGTCCACCATTCTCTTCTCCCTTCCTGGAGTCTGTGGGCAGGGTGGGGACAGTCATGGGCATTTATGTGGCAACCAGGATTGCAGATGAGGTGTTGGATCATGCTCTCCTCTTGGGAAGGTGAGCGCTTCATTCTATCCATTCGGCAGAGAACAAGTTCCAGACGTGACGATACTAACAACAGGCAGCAGAAAAGTCAACCACAAGTTAAAAAAAGGAAAAAAAAAAAAAAACTGCTGAAGGCAACATGATCATTCTTGTCCAAGATTTCCATTCCTTGTTCTTTCTGTTTCTGTGTTAGTTTGGCAGCAATGAGTGTCTGCCAGGAGAGAGCAGGTGCCATGGGTTCAAGACGGAAAAGATGACAGAAGGACTTAGCATAGAGAAGACTCTCCACATTGACTTCATTGTTTCTGTCCATGGAGAAAAGGTGTCAGTGACTTCGTGGCAGCTCCTGAGCACCTTGGTCCCCTGAGCAGTGTCAGTTCTCTGCAAAGAGTGAGGACCTGCTGGTCACGGGAGATCGTGCAAGTTCTTCCGAGAAGTGTTGCTTAGACCCTTGAAGAAAGAAGTGTCCCTCTCCAAGTCTGAATTACTTCTATCTTTGCATATTCTCTTTTTGTTCTGGCCTTCATTTACATATATTTTTAATGTGAGAGGTCATAAAGAATTCATGTACCAGTCTTTGTTTTTATACTTATGTCATCCTGCAAAGAGTTCTCTCTGTTCCAACAAGATCTTTGCGATGATTGCTTTTATTTTTTTATTTGTTATTTTTAAAAAAAGATTTTATTTATTTATTTGACAGAGAGAGATCACAAATAGACAGAGAGTCAGGCAGAGAGAGAGGGGGAAGCAGGCTCCCCGCTGAGCAGAGAGCCCGATGGCGGGGCTCGATCCCAGGACCCTGAGATCATGACCTGAGCCGAAGGCAGTGGCTTAAGCCACTGAGCCACCCAGGCGCCCCAATGATGATTGCTTTTAAAATATGAATGCAATATTATTTCATAAAGATGAACAGTATTGTATTAGGTTTCTATTGCTGCCACAAATATTACTGTAAATTTAACAGCTTAAAACAATATAAATGAACTATTTCACAGTTCTGTAGGTCATAATTCTGGGCCTCAAAGGCTAAAATCAAGTGCCAGTGGCTTGGACTCTTGTCTGGAAACCCTGGGGCAGAATTTGCTCACAAGTGTATCCTAAGATTATTGGCAGACTTCAGTTGCTTGTGCTTCTAGGGCCAAGGTCCCACGTCCTTGCTGATTGTTAGCTGGGATCAACCCTTAACCCGGAGAAGCTTCCTTCTGGCTCTTGCTTTCAGGCCTCTCTGTTCAGAGCTAGCAATGGTCCATCAAGTTTTGTACCTGGAATCTCTCTGATTTTCCTTCTGACACATTCATCTGCTCTAATTAGAGAAAGTTCTCTGCTGTTAAGGGCTCCTATAATGGCCCTGAACCCATCTAAATAATCCAGGTTAATCTCTGTTTTAAAGTCTGCAACCTCAATTATATCTGCAAAGTGAGTCCCTTTTTTCATGCCCTGTACTGTATTCATAGGCTCCAGGGATTAGGGCCTGGGCACTTTGGGGAGGCCATGCTTCTGTTTACCACAAGCACTTAAGCTAAGCATTAACTGGTGCTGGAGAGCAAGAGAAGGTTTGTAGGTGTTTTAGTATTTCTCTGTTTACTTTTGTGGGTAGCACTGCAGTACATGCTTCTGCCACATAGATTTTGCTTCACGAGGACTAGCTGCCTGGATAAATGACAGTGGGATTCCTGGTCAAACCTGTGGCCATCTTTACAACTTGGTATTTATCACACAGTTGCTTTCCCAAAGGGTTGCACTTGTGCATACTGCTATTGAGTTCAGATTTAATCTGTTCACCTCTAACTTTTCCATAGCTGGGCTCTAGCATAAGCTGTAAAAAGAGATTACAGGGTGTTCTATTAATTAGATGTTTTTATCTTCCAAATAAACTTAAACAAACAATGAGCAAACAAATTTGAAGACAGGAACTGTCATAGTCCCTTATCCCACAGTGCTGTGTTGGAAGACTGAGATCCCAGCTGAAGGGGGTGGCGTGCTGGGTGAAAGCTGGTGACATCTCCTCACTTTGCATTCAGTGATGTCGGGTTGGTCTCAAATCAGCTATAGTGGGAATGTTTACGCCATGGAAATTTGCGAGCGCTACAGAACAATCTTACTGGGGTTTTTTTGTTTTTGTTTTTGTTTTTTTTCTTGAAAGCTACTAGTTGTTGGGGAGTTACTGTGGGGTTTTGTTTTATTCTGGTTTGGTTTGGTTTTTAGTTCTCCTTAAGGTTGTGGAAATTCATTTTTGGTGTCAAATCGATTTTGGAGGACACAATGTGAAAAGGAATAAGAAAGTTGTAAAGGGGGGGATAAAACTTTCAGACAGCAGCCTGGTATAAAGGAGCCTGGTGCAGAGGTACAGATTTGGAAAGGAGACAGCTCTTGTTTCAAATGCTGGTCTCACAAAACGATTAGCTTCGGTAGTTGAGGCATGTTGTCAAACTTCTACAAATCTTAGTTTCTTTACCTGAATAGGGAGAAATTCATACCTACCTCCTAGAATGTTTGGGGAGATTAAATAACATATTGATCTAAGTAACACAGAAAATATACAAACAAAATATGTACGTTCTGATAAGGATAAATCCCTGAAGTGGTTGCCAGCTTACTCCTGTGTCATCTCAATAAAGGGCTCCTTCATGGTTCACCGCCCCAGAACACTGGTTATTGCCACCTTCCATTTGGACTGCATTTGCAACATCCAGAGAAGCAATATTTCATGCATTCCCTCAAAATAAGGCCTCTGATTCCCATTTTCTTGCTCCAGATTCTCAGGGAGATAGATTTATTTATTTATTTATTTATTTATTTATTTGACAGACAGAGATCACAAGTAGGCAGAGGCAGGCAGAGAGAGAGACAGAGAAGAGGAGAAATCAGGCTCCCTGCTGAACAGAGAGCCCAATTCAGGGCTCGATCTCAGGACTCTGGGATCATGACCTGAGCCGAAGGCAGAGGCTTTTAACCCACTGAGTCACCCAGGTGCCCGTCTCAGGAAGGTTTGTAAAGCAAGGACCAGGACTACTACCTTTCTGGTGGTAAAAGAACCCTTTTAATTTCCATAGCACTTGCGAACTTACCAAGCAAGCTTATACCTATGAGTGTATTAAAACCTCAGAGCAATAAGACAAGATAGATACTGTGTTCCCCATTTTCAAGATGAGGAACCTGGGCTCAGAGAAGAGAAGCCACTTTGCCAAGGAAGCCTGGCTCTTCAAAAGATGTGATATCAATCATTCTTCCCTAGTGAGTAAGAACAAGGATGCCTGCCCACTACGTGAAAGCAAAGCCACTTGACTGGTCAGCCCAATTGTGCCAGTGACTCCGTAGCAATGCTTTAACCGCACAGCGTAATTGCTGTTCACAAAAAGAATTCACAAAATGCTTCTTCATGTATTATCTCAGCTGAACCTAACTAAAACCCATTAGGTACAAGAAGAAGGAAATAACACAGCTAAGAGGGAAGAAAGAGGACATTAACTGAGTACCTACTGTGTGCCAAGCACAGGTCGTAGCAATGAAACTTGGGTTTCCTAGAGCGTTGAGTCAGAGCCAAAGCTCATATGGTGATGTTTCATTAAGAAGTATAATCCAGGGAAGCAGAAGTGAGGAAAAAAAGAGAAATGAGACAAAGAAGAACAAAATGTATATAAGAGGACAATTTATTGAGCTGGCTACTGCTTAAGAAAGTCTAGTAGGTTCCTTGGTCACGTGGGAAATCTCAGAAAGGCTTATGGAATCATGATAGGTGGGTCCATTCTTTCCTGTGTCCTGACTATAGTGATGGACAGAATCCATCCTGAGGGTGCTGACTCTTCCACATTTCTGGGTTGTGCTACTTCATCTTTCTGCACTGTCACTGGGGGGAGGCCAGAGGCTTCCTGAGTCAGGCCAGGCTAGTCCTCCATGCTGTAGCTGCAGTGGCTTGTACTGGGTAGGCACAATATAGGCCATGCTGATGCCTGGCCCTTGCTGTAGGAAGGGGAGACTGAGGCAGTATTAGGGGACAGTGGGACAGATGGTAGAGCTGGAGTGCTTCCTGACCATGGGCATGATGTTAGCTTTTGCCGGGGGTAGGCAGGATGAGCAGACCTGGCTCGGGCCACGCCATACCTCTGATTCCTGCAAACTGTCTCCTGTCATCTGTACCATACTCCTGAAATAGGTGCTGCTCTTTCCAGTGTTTCCCAGGAGACTAGGATGAGAGGTGGGTGAGAGGGGGGATGGGGACTGAGAACAGGTCTACAGGTCTGCAAAATCTGTGTTCTTTCCATCTTAACTTAGCAAAGTAGCACTGTCATACTTCTTTATTTTTATTAATTTTTTACAAAAAGAAAATATGAGAATTAGGCATATTTATTGCATCTGTATTCCAAAGTCACAGAGAAGTAGAATGGTCACTACTCAGCTTCTCTAAGTAGAAAAGGTATCTCGGGATGCCAGCTTGCTCCGCACCCTTGTTGGGACTGGCACGTAAGGTGGAATGGCCCTTGCTTGTGATTCTGTTAGGGACCTGTGAGTTATCTAGATGTACATAAATACGTACATACATAAATACTATGTGGTACATAATACACCCTTTACTTTTTTTTTAAAAATTTTAAAAAGATTTTATTTCTTTATTTGACAGAGAGAGATCACAAGCAGGCAGAGGGGCAGGCAAAGAGAGAGAGAGGAGGAAGACGGCTCCCTGCTGAGTAGAGAGTCTGATGCGGGGCTCGATCCCAGGACCCTGAGATCATGACCTGAGCCGAAGGCAGCGGCTTAACCCACTGAGCCACCCAGGCGCCCCATAATACAGCCTTTATTTGTGAATATCCCATGTGTACTTTGTGGAACGTAGCTAAAACAATACTTAAAAGAAAATTAGTAGACTTATATATTTATATTTTTAAAAGGTCCATAAGTTCGGTGACTGGTCCAAGATTTTTCCCACTTGCAAGCTAGCAAATGAATTGCCACAGTTTCTTAGATACTGGTGGGAGACACGATACTCTTGGGTCAGAAACAAAGCACTTCAATTGATATAGCAATAGTAGAAGCCAGAGTATAAGTACTTATGAAGATTCCCTGAGTCCCAGTTCTCACATGGTGATGATGAAGAAAGGACCAGATGACACCCAAACATGCAGCGAATGGCATTACAGAAGAATCCCAAGCTTAGGAAATCTAGATCCTTTATACTGGATAGAAGCCCATGGAACCTTGACCCAGAGAGAGACATTATATTTATTATATGGAATAGCAAACACACCTGCCTTCTGCTTTGGCAGGAGACATTATATTCTCTATAATCATTTGCCATACAAACATCCTGGAAAGGATGGTCCAGAACCAAGGCAGTTAGTGCTTTTACTTACAGGATGTGCAGAGGTACCCAAAGAGAATTGTCTTCAACAGGGTCTAAACCAATTGTCTAAATTATCTAAATGAAAAAGAAGAGCATACTCAAGCCAAAATAAGCGGGAGGAAGGAAATGATAAAGGTTAGAAGTAAATGAAACAGAAACAGATTTTTATTTTTTTTATTTTTATTTTATTTTTTTTAAAGATTTTATTTATTTATTTGACAGAGAGAGATCACAAGTAGGCAGAGAGGCAGGCAGAGAGAGAGAGGGAAGGAGGCTCCCCACTGAGCAGAGAGCCCGATGCGGGACTCGATCCCAGGACCCTGGGATCATGACCTGAGCCGAAGGCAGCGGCTTAACCCACTGAGCCACCCAGGCACCCAGAAACAGATTTTTAAAAAGCAAAAAATAAAAGCTTATTCTTTGAAAGGGTCAGTAAAATTAATAAACTTCAAATTTAAGTGATCAAGATAACAGGAGAAAGACGGAAATTATCAATATTAGCAATAAAAGAGGGTCTTTCTGTGCAGATCCTATGAACTTGAAAATGCTGTTAAGTTTATATCATACATAATTTTATGGAGATAGATTTGGCATCTTAGATAAAATGGACAAATTAAGAGTATGCTATATTAGTTTTTAATTGGTGCTGTGACAAATTAATACAAACTTAATGGCTTAAAACAATACACAGATCTGTTATCTTGAAGTTCTGGAGGTAAGAAGTCTGAGTGTGTCTCACCGGGCTAACATCAGGTATCAGCAGGGTTGCATGCCTTCTGGAGGCTCTAGAGGAGAATCTGTATATTTGTCGTTTCCAGCTTCCAGAGACCACCTACTGCCTCGGCTCCCAGCCCAATTCTTCCATCTTCAGAGCCAGCAACTTTGAACCAAGTCTTTTCCAGGCTGCTGTCTCTCTGGTTCTCTCTTCTATGCCTCCCTCTTCCACTGACAAGGACTCTTGTGATTGTATTGCCCTCTCCTCCAAGGTAATTAACTCAAGGTTACTTTGTCATCTCAAGGTCGGTTTGTGAGCAACCCTAATTTCATCTGCAACTCCTTTGTCCTTTGCTATGTAACATAACATGCTCAGAGGTACAGAATTTTGTTGTTATCATCTGTGGGAGGCCACCATTCTGCATACCATTCACACATGGAAGGAGGAAGAAATGGCTGGAGAGAGCAAGTTAGGAATGGTCCAAAGGAAGGTAGACATGGACACTTAAAGGCAGAACAGAATGGCTGTCTCCTGAGAGGAAGGAAGAACAGTCATCATGCTTTGTGGTGTGGTAATGGTCGAAGTTGCAACAGATGTCTGAACCAAGGCCCAGGAGCAGGCAAGAACAGCAGAGCATGAGGCATGGGAGAGGCTCATCGTAGGGCCTCCCAGATGGTTGGTTGGTGGGAACTTGAAGGGCTCTGAGAAGCTAGGAGCAGAGCCAGAGAAATACAGATAGCATGGTCTATTGTGACAAAATCTGGCTCCTAGAGAAGCATGTCTTTGCCAACCCCAAGATGGGGAGGAAAAAAAAAAAAAGATTTTTTAAGAACAGACAAACAGAAATAAAATCTTTAAAAAAAAAAAAAAAATAAAAGAACAGGCAAACAGGATTGAAGTTTTCAACACTTCAGAAACACCAGATGATAATTTAAATAATTGATGCCCTAATTTATTGTAGACCAACGAAGCAGTTCCTTTAGATTTATAGGGTCCCCCACAGTGCGGGCCACACCCACGGGGGCCAGTCCTGGCTTCCTTAAGTTCAGTGGCAGAGTAGGCATTAGAAATGTTGCTATCAGGGGTGCCTGGGTGGCTCAGTGGGTTAAGCGGCTGCCTTCGGCTCAGGTCATGATCTCAGGGTCCTGGGATCCAGTCCCGCATGGGGCTCTCTGCTCAGCGGGGAGCCTGCTTCCCTCTGTCTCTCTCTGCCTGCCTCTCCATCTACTTGTGATTTCTCTCTGTCAAACAAATAAATAAAATCTTTAAAAAAAAAAAAAAAGAAATGTTGCTATCAGTTTTCAGTGGACTTGTATTTTGTAGCTTATTTGTTCTTCCTTTTTATAGCAGCCCATTTTGATATAAATTTACAGAAGTATCTAACTGGGAAAACTTGGAAATTTAAAAAAAAAAAAAAAAAAAAAGCCGGTCATTTACCAGATCGTTTAAGAAGCATTGCCATAGAGCAGAAGATAGGAAACTACAGCCCACAGTCCAAATCCAGCCCGGGAGTTTTCGACAGTCCATGAGCTAAGGATGGTTTTTACATTTTAAATGGTTTTTTAAAAATCAAAAGAACATTCCATGCCCTGAGAAAATTATACGAAAATTCACATTGCAGTGTCCAGACCTAAGATGTCATTGGGACGCACCTCATTCATCCATGCGTGGTGTATGGCCGCTCTCACCCTATATGACAGCAGAGTGGCCCAGTTGCCACAGAGACCACTGGGTCCGCAAAGCCTCAAATATTTACTGTTTCACAGAAAAAGTTGGCCCATCCCAGCTCTAGAAATAGTCCCAAGCCCACATCTTGGTTGTGTAGCTGTTGTAAAATCATCAAAACTAAAGTCTCTCTTCAAGAACTGTCTTTAAAGCTCTGGGCTCCTGCGGTGGGTCTGCCCTCCAGGAAGTCTGCCTTACTGGGGTCCACTGGTGGCGCGCTCCCTGCTCTCCCTCCCGAGGCCCGGGAGTGCCAGCACGTGGCTCCGCTCGCAGTCTCCCAAGGGGAACCGCCCGCTGCCTTTGTTGTTCTGGGCATTCCCATTCACGTTTTTTTACCAGGCCTGACCCTGCCTGGCTTGTAAAATCTGATGGGCTCCCTGCCCAAGGAGGGATGTCTGCAGGGTGGAAGTGCCACTCAAAAGAGGTGGTAACATCCGAGCAGAGGGCACGCTGCACCGAGACGGGCGGCTCCTCGCGCCTGCACGCCTGGGCTGCGATGGCTCAGCTCGGCAGTTTCCTGCACATTAAACTCGCACACAGCTTAAAACAACTCATTAGCGTGCCCAAGAGAGTTGAACAGTTCAGGCCTCTCAAGAGTCCAGTGTTTCCCTAGGAAGGAATTTGCAGGGAAGGGGAGGGAGGGAGGAAGGGGTTAGAGACCCGTGTGGGAGCAGGAACATGGCACCAGCTTCCCTGGCAGGAGCCGAGCTAGGTAAATAGTTTCATTACGCAGAAGCCACATGAGGAGGAGTGAGCAGATGTCAGAGCCGGGCTTCTGACTCTGGGTGCTTGCCCAGTGCTCGGACCAGCAGGGAGGCGGCTGAGATACCGTGCCTGACGCCAGAAGGATATGCCACTCACCAGCTGCGTCATTTGGGGCAAC
The DNA here is from genome assembly GCF_022355385.1 of Mustela nigripes. Lineage (NCBI taxonomy): Eukaryota > Metazoa > Chordata > Mammalia > Carnivora > Mustelidae > Mustela > Mustela nigripes. The sequence continues at coordinate 24,418,042 of NC_081565.1, read as the reverse complement.
CCACAGTGCCTCTGGGAGTTTTGTCTATGAAGTATCTAGTTCATGGGGCAGTTGAGAGCATCACAATTAATAAAGCAAGTGAAGAGTTGTGTCAGCTACAAAGCCCATGGCAAATGCGAGGGATTATTACAAGGCAATTTGGCAGAATCATTCCTTTTAGTGCCCTGTCTTAACTAGGGAGCAACTCCGTGCGTAGGGTTGAGCCAAAAGTCTTTTGACTTTTATGAAGATCATTTTAGGTCTTTCCTAAAGTTAGATGCTCAGATTGTAAGGGATCTTTCTTAAGTGGCCTTTAGCTATCGCATCCCACCCCTACCCCAGCTTCTTCTGCTACTTGACTTTCTGTCTAGAATATCCTTGTTAGATGTTTTGCAAGATGTTTGCTAGATGTTTCTGTTTATACCGTTCCAGGGATGGGGAGCTCACTCCTTGTCAAGGCTGTCCCTTTTGTCTTGGCATTGCTCCAGGCACTATAGAGTTCTTCTTGGGCTGAAATTCACTGTTGGCTTTTCCTTCTGGGTCCTATCTGTATCCCTTGAGGGCACTCAAAACAAATCCAAAAAATGCAGTCCCCAACTCCAAAAGGACTCGTCTAGTTTTCCTTACAGATTGCATGTACTTTCATAATTCTTCACCTGTTTTGTTTCCCCTAAGCCAATGCTTTAGTCTCCAAACAACTTTACACTCTTAAAAAATATGGAAGGCCCCAAATCACTTTCTTTTATGCAGATATATAACTACCAATAATTTACATATTAGAAATTAAAACCAAGAAATTTACAGTTCTTAATTCACTTAAGAACAAAAATAAGCCCACCGTATATGAATAAAAGCAAACATTTTTTTTAATGAAAAATAACTGTGGAGTCCTAAAAATGTTGAGTGGTAAGAATGGCTTTGTTTTGCTTCATTTTCGCAAATCTCTATAATACCTATCTTAGAAGACAGTGGTGTTCTCACGTCAGTGTCTTTATGCATTGTGTTGCCACCTATTGTTTTGGTTAAACTGTATAAAGAAAACCTGGCTTCATGTAGATATTTACTGCGAAATGTGGGAAGTATCTTAAAATTTAAAATTTTAAAAGCCTTTTTAGATAACTGTGGCGAATTCACAGAAGCTCTAGAAATCTCTAGTGATTTCTAGAGCACCTGTGAGAGAGCTTTAGAAGGTAGGTAACACCCAAGAATTATTCTGGAATTAATTTTGACCATATGGACTCCCTGAATGTGTCTTAGGGACTGTAGAGGTCTCTGGCTCACACTTGGGGAACCACTGCCTGAAATGACGATTCTTGCAACTTTAAGCTTATTCCGGAAGGGAGGCAAGCGCTATCCCCTTCCCTCCTCCACACACTTCATTTCTGTAAGTTCGTTTATTGTTGCAGGATAGGTTTTGTAGAAAATGTGGTCCCTAGCCTGATGATGTCTCTCAGGTAGAGCTTGCACAAACATACCTCAGAACATTATGCCATCCAGCCTTCTGGCTTCTGGTCACATGTAACCATAGATACCTGAGAATGAGAAATTAATGCCTATGGTTGACAACAACATGACCCTTCAGGGGATGGATCTGAGAAAATGGAATTCCGCTCCTCCACAACCTTACCTGGTGGGGTGCTTCCGGACACAGGTGGGCAGCCTTATTTGCCCTGGTGACTCGGGAGAGGTTCTGGTGCCAACTCATGCACGTCGCAACTTCACGGAATGAGCACATAGTCTCAGTGTCTCTCCGGGGCAGGAAGGCCGTGGCTCTCCTCCCTTCTGAAGCTCTGGTTCTTCTGCCACCTCCCCTCCACTTCTCAAGATGGGCGAGAACCACACTGTTCTGTGGGCTTTGCTGAGCAGAGTGTTTGGGGCACAGTCTGAGCCGGGCCCAACCCAAAATCTTTTCTTTTGGGAACAGATCTCAATCCCTGGGTCCATTGCTCCTTTCTGTAGAAGTAAAAGTCTCCAGAATCTACAGTTTTTCATTTCCCATTTTTGATCACCTTGTCACATCCACCTGCATTTCTGGTTTTTTTTTTTGTGGCATCAAGTGGCCTGCGAGTCTACTTTAAAGGCATGTTGATCACCTGTGGGTTAAGTTCACTTTGTTTAGTGCAGAAGTCACTCCTCTAGGCTCACATAGGGGCAGACCCTAATAGCTGTTGGTATAAGCCTTGACCTTCATTTCTAAACTACACATTCTGTTAAAGAATCCGGCATGGGTGGAGTTGCTGAACTGAAGGATCTCTGTTTTCTTTCCCAAATCTGGCTAATCTAGGTCCCAGAAAGCTAGGACAGAATCCATTTGTCCAATCCCTTTTACTATCTGGTGTCTGTCGCAAGGATATAGGAATATGGGGTCAGCTATTACTTATCAAGGACCTACTATATGCCAAAGCTTCCCACATCCTATCTAACTGAATCTTCATTATACAGTCAAGGAGGGTTTTTTTTTTTTAACCCCCCATTTTACAGATGAAGAAATGGGCTCAAAACAGTGAACAGAGTTGCCAGATAAACTAAAAGATGCCCAGTTGAACTCTTATTTCAGATAAACGATGAATCAGTTTCAGTGTAAGTATACTATATGAAATATTTGGGACATACCTATACTAAAAACCATTCATCGCTTACCTGAAATTCAAATTTAACTGGACACGATATATTATTTGTTGAATCTGGGAACCCTGGAAGTGAAGCGACCGGCCCAAGGCTAAATAGCTCCTAATTGCCAGGAACTAGAATGCCCTTTCTGCCCCGTCTGGATAGCTCCCATACTAACTTGTACTCTGATGCAGAATAGAAAAATGTTTTCCTAGATTCCTGCCAGCCCTCAGTATCAAAACACTCAAAAACTTAGAATCAAAACAGAATATGGTATGAATGTAAAGTGAGGGGATGAGAGACTTCTTCTGAGGCATTTATAGATTTCTGTTTTTACCAGATTTTAAGATCTTCACAGGTCTAGTTCATGGCTTGCACACAGAAGGCCCTCAACAGAAACTTGTTCAGTTGGACTGAAAAAGCCACCTTTGGACAGTCCCACTGAGGGTGCGGACTCTGGTGGCCAGGAGCCTCTAGGTCTTCTGTCTTCTCCTACCTTGGCTTTCATTATTCTTCTGTCCTCTCCTACCTTGGCTTTCATTATAATCTGATTTTGAGGGTGAGAAGGAAGAACCTTCAGGCAAATACTTTTGTTCTTCTAACATCATGAAATGGAAAATTGATAGGAGGTTTAGACATGTGCTTTGGTTTAAAATTTTGTTTCACTGCCCCCCTAAATCTGTATGCTGAAATCTTAACCCCCAATCTGATGCTGTATAGGAGATGGGCCTCTAGAGGTGCTTAAGTCATGAGAGTGGACCCCCCACAGTGCGGTTAGTACCCTTATGAAAGAGACCCCAGAGAGCTCCCTCACCCCTTCTGCCATGCAGAGATTCAAGGAAAAATCTGAAACCCCAAAGAAGGCCCTTAACCCAGCCATGTTGGCCCTCTCATCTTGAACTTCAGGCCTCCAGAACTGAGCAATATATTGCTGCTATTTCTAATCTACCTAGTCTAGGCTAGGACAACATGGCATCTGGTCCTTGCTCTGACCCTTACTGGCTGATAAATCTCATCTCCAGAGTTATCTCCTAGGAACTGATGGGGGAATGGACATTTGGCAGCAATGGCGGCTCTGTGGGAATGCTCCTGTGGTAGCATTGCTATGAAGAGTTCTTTACAAGGCTGTGTTGTCATTTCTTCTTATGCAGAATAGGCATTAAACAAGCTGGAATAATTCTGATACCTAGGTACCTATCATGTAGATCTTATCAGAGACAATAACAAAAAATATTAAAATTATTTGTTTTACTATAAGCAATGACTAAGAAAATGCCCAGGTGGATGTGGAAATGGCTTCCATATTGGACAGTGAGCAGCCCTGGCCTCATCTACTCCCTGACTGAAAGCCCTCCATTTACTGACCTAGTTTTCTCTTTCCCCTCATCAAAGTCACTGAATCTCACTTGGATTACCCCACTGACGGGTGGTTGGGATTCTGGCCTAGAATTCCCAGTATTAAGTATTCTTTGTGTGGGTCTGCTGATCTGATCTACTCTTTCATATTGAGCAGTTCTCTTCTACGTTGCTTTTAAAGAATAAGATACTTGGATAAGCCACTGGGCAGGAAGTCATGCTCTTCAGCTGCTCTCAAATTTGTGCTCCTCCTAGGAATAGCTTATTATTATCTGAAGTAAGTCTTGGGGAAACCTCCCCACCCTTCAGAGCTACTTTCTCTTGCAGCATTCCTCTCCCACATGTAAAAGTGTGTCTCCTTTCAATCTGAAGCTGCGTTCTCTTCTTGGAGTATCATGAGGGTTAAACCTGGCAAGGTCCACTTTCCCCCAAGGTCTTGTGTCCTTGCTGCCGCTGACTGGCTCCCCCAGGTCCCCCAGCCATCCAGAAGGAGATACAGTGTTAGTTATCCTGTGAGTTCCCACTGTTCAACCAGGAAAGAAGTTAGGTTTTTGCTTTTGTTAAAACGAACATGTAGAAAGTGAAAACCTTTCTTAGACCTGAAGTGTTTTTTGCTTCTGATATGGATTCTTCCATTTTCTTAGTGATATTGCTTTGGTAAGTTACATTATTTTCCTTAGATATTTCAAATCATACTATGACACTGTTCCCTTTACAAAATATCTCTGAGAAAACTGACTACCGAGGAAAGGGAAATAAAAGGAAAACTAGCATTCAAGTGAATGCCTACTTTATGTCAGGGCCTGATAGAAGCACCCAACTTACATGATCTGGTTTAATTTTCATAACTATGTCTTGCAGATGGGAGAATGGATACTATGTACGCACACACATACACTTGTTTTAGGAAAACACACAGATACAATCAAACCATATATTAAGGAAAGTGAAAGAATGAAGAATACAGGATTTAGAGTGATGGTTCCTATGTGTGACAGAAGGCAGGAGAAGGGGTTAGTAGAAGGACCATGTAGTCAGAGGAAGGTTATTGTCAAGGTCTTACAGTTCAGAGAGATGGTTTCATGAATGTATACGTTCTTTAAAATAACTAACTAAATAGTAAATGAAAACATGGGCCATACATGCAAGGACCAATGATCAAGATGTGTCATGAACCATTAGGACTGACCCTTCTCTGTTTACCTATGGTCCAAAACTGTTTACCTATGGTCCAAAATCTCTAAAAGGCAGATGCCTGGGCCTTACATATTAGGGCTTTTATCTCATGTACATCAAATTTCATGAAGGACTAGAAGTTCTCCTCTCCTCCATCTTGTACTCACACCAACTGGATTATATGGCCTCCCAGGTGAACAGGTGAACAGGGTCAGAGAGGGTTGGAAGAAACCACTGGCCTTTAATTAGCTCAGCCTACAAATAACACATGTCACTTTTGCTCAGAGTTCATTGGCCAAAACTAGTCACATGCCCCGGGACTAATCTCAGGGGATGCTGGGAGATGTAGAGAAGGAAATGAATATTTAGTGACTACTATCTCTAGCACACTTCACTTTATCCCCCTGTTAAAGATGAATGGTTCTGGGTAAGGTTCTATTTTTATCTACCCTTCCTATGAACTTTTTTTTTTTTTTTTTAAATTTTTTATTTTTTATAAACATATATTTTTATACTATTGGGTATTTACCCTAAAGATACAAATGTAGTGATCCAAAGGGACACATGCACCCGAATGTTTATAGCAGCAATGTCCTATGAACTTTAATAGACAAGATAGCCCCACGAAAAGAGCTTGGGTTCAGAGTCAGACATATCTGGATTTGGATCTTAGCTGTCCTCTAACCGACTTAGATGAACTTGGGCAAGTCATGTCCCTTTTGTGAGCCTATTTTCTTATCTGCAAATTGGGGATAATCATCTAAATGTTTCAGGATTAGTGTAAGGGTGAAATTGGCCAAGACTGTAAGGTGTCCACTAACGCACTGGAATCTCAGTAATTTACTAAATGATCATAATTATTACTACGTAAAGCTACTATGAGGTCATTGTGCAAGTTATCCAAATCTCAGTGTTGCTTTAAGGATTGTCAACAGTATTTTCCTTCATCATTGCTTCTAAATAAAGCCACAGAGCCCTGGTAATGCTGCTATCTTGGACAGAATCCTTCCTGTCTAGAACTAGGAAGGCATCTGTGTGTGCCAAAGGCCTGGAACAGATGGAGTGGTGATTTATTTCTCTGGCCATAAGGATGCTTAGGATCAGTATCCTCAGAGAATCAAGTAAATCTATTAAATCCAATGTGGCGTTCATAAGACTCATAGTATCTTTTGAGACTCATTGTGCTAGTCAGGATAAAGGAGGTTATGCTGCCATAACAAATATTCCTAAAATCTTGGTGGCTTAACACCAGGGGTTTATTTCCTTCTTATTAAAAGTTCACTTAAGAACTAGGAGACTTTCTGAGCCACTAACTCTCTATGTAACAATTCAGCCATTCATATATAAGTAGCCTCCATTGTTTTATAGACACACTATTTGGAAAATATAACCTTTTCAGTTGATATGGCAGGGGAAGAGATGCTTGACATTATTGCACTGACAATTGCTTTGGCCGGAAGTGACACTTACCACATCTACACATAACACACTGGCCAGAATTAGTCAGATGGCCCCACCTAACTACCACGGTGGTGGGGAAGTCAAATCCTCCCTGTGTTTGGGAGAGAAAGAAGGCTAAATAGGGGTGAGTGCCACTTAGACTGTGCCATACTCTGGTTCTCTTCCTAGTCTCCACCGTAAGTGCGCCGTCTTCTGAGAACAAGGCTGTAGCAAGAAGCTTGTTTGTGTATACAGTGTACTGCAGAGTCCACTCCCTACCCTGTAAGATCCTGTGAGTGCTCGGCTTCTGTGTCTTCATGTTGTCCCACCGGCCCGAGAATGCACTTCCTTTCCATGTCTACACTTCAAGGTTGCATCTTAAAGGCTGTCTCCCCTTTGCTCATCTTCTGTATTTTGTTCTTTCATTTGTTTTCCTACAGCACTTTATCCTTCTCTTAAGATCCTCCAGCCCATTTGTTTTCACTCTTCATTTTTTTCTTCAAACATTTGAATGAATCAAATGCAGAGTCCTAAAAGGAACATGTGGAACTTGGAATCACAATCAAAACCTTAAGTCCAGGGATCTGGAAGTAAAATTGTGTTCTCTTCCTGGATAAAATTCTGCCTGCCTTTTAAGGTCACAGTTTGTTTGGAAACTGACAAGAGGATGAGCGGAGAAGCAAGTATGGCTTCTCAGAAGAAGCACTTCCGTGGACTTAGAGATCGTATCACCTTCTTCAGTCACTAAGTTCATCTGGCTGGATGTCTAGTCCATATCTGGGAAAGACAACTATGGGAAGTTAGCTACTACTGGCCAGGTGGATTAGATAGTGAGACTCAGTTCTCCATCAAAGTAGCAACTCTTGGCAATCAGGAAATTTCCTTTGGACACTGCCATTGCTTAGCCATCCCAATGAAACTGGGTTAATAATCCTGGCAACATTTGCTATCCAAGCAAGCAGTTGCCTACAAATGGCAGTGCTCTTGGGTTTCTTCTCTTTTGGGGGTCAGATGAAGAATACCTACTGGTGATTATTCTCTAAATACCATTTTTTTTCAGCAGCCTTTTTTATTTTTTAAATTAACATATAATGCATCATTTGCTTCAGGGGTACAGGTGTGTGAATCATCAGGCTTACACATTTCACAGCACTCGCCATAGCACATACCCTCCCCAATGTCCATCACCCAGCCACCCCTTCCCTCCCCCACTTCCCTCCAGCAACCCTCAGCTTGTTTCCTGAGATTAAGAGTCTCTTATGGTTTGTCTCCCTCCCTGGTCCCATCTTGTTTCTTGTTTTTCCTCCCTAAACCCCCACAGCCTCCTTGCCCCTGCCTCTCAAATTCCTCATGTCAGGGAGATCATATGATAATTGTCTTTCTCTGATTGACTTATTTTGCTTAGCATAATACCCTCTAGTTCCATCCACGTCATTGCAAGTGATGAGATTTCAGGTTTTTGATGGCTGCATTCCATTGTATATACATACCACATCTTCTTTACCCATTCATCTGTTGATGGACATCTAGGCTCTTTCTATAGTTTGGCTATTGAGGACATTAGCAGAAATTCTGATAATAATTTCCCCACAGATCTACACATGGGCAGTAAAGCCCTTCTTGTTCTGCAAGCCTGTGAGCTCCTCCTTTGTGAACAGCAGTAGCATGATGTGTGTGGACCTATCCAGGTTTTCAAGATGAACACATGAAGGAGTAAACACCCACTGAAATTCCCCAACATCCTGGGCACCATGCCAATGTGTTCACATACTTTCTATTACTTTATCTTTACGACAGTCCTATAAGGTAAGGTAGCGACTACCAGCTAGATTTTAGAGAGAGACTGAGGTTCAAAGCGCTAGTGCTCTCATCATACAGCCAGAGGTACAGCGCAGGCAGAGAGATACATGAACTCTGTATCATAGTTTGTGGGTCATGATGGACCACCAAATTCCTGACCGCAACTTGCTCTGTATGAGGGCAGGTGGTTATGATCAGCCTGAACTTCAGTATCAAGAGCACACACTGGGCACTGTCCGAAGCTCTTCACTGGATGCTAGCACAACACCTGCTTCAAGCAGAAAATGACTAATCATCTGAGTGAGGAGCTCACAGTGTTCTCTGGGGCTTTAAGAACCATCTTCCTGGGCATGCAGCGCTCCACAAAGTATAGAGAATACACATGTATTCTCTCAGTGAAACCCACAAGCACGTTACACATGGGCGGAAGTTAAACTGGCCCAGACCCATGACGGGGAGGCCCCAGAGCACAGCAGTGTTGGGGGGGGGGGGGCTGTGTGGACTAGTGCCACCCCCCTCCGATCTGGGGGCTCTCTCTGAGGAGCACGGTCAGAGTGACAAAAGTCACGAGTGATGCTGTAGACCCAGCAGCATGACCGTGGAAGGGCCTCTGCGGAGAATATTGGTTTCTCCCCTGTCCCCACCCCCAACCCTGCTGTGAAATGGGAATAATCATTCTAACGTTTCAGCATGCTAGTGAAGATGGGACAGTGCTTTATAAAAGCCTGTGTCTCAGCTAGCCTGAATCAACATGGCCTGACATATGAGCTGGCTATCCTCAGATCACTTCTAGAAGGTTGGAAAGAGATGGTTCTAGGCTTTCCTCCCTGGAGCCCCATCCATCCTCACGTGTGCCTCACTGGTAGGGGCAACAGAGGCAAAAGGAAGGCGAGCAAGGATGGGGAATGAGCAGGTAAACCACTCAGGGAGGCCCCTCACCTCTCACTTATTCCTTCTGGGTACCGTGGTTTGCACGGCAGCCTGGGAGGGCGACGCTCCGGACCTCAGGAGAGTTTCACCTTGGTCTTGAGAGGGCTGGCAGGTGATGGAGCCTTGGGAAGCAGGGCCGCTGCGCTCTCTGGGTAATGGCTGTATTTAAGCCCTATCTGGCTTTTCACAGCCAGCTGACTGATAAAAAGGTTCTTGACAGGGAACCCACCCCAGCAGCGGGTAGTTAATGGCACTTTCGGCTGAGCTCATTGCTGGCACGAGAAGCAGAGGCTCATAAACCAGTGAGCTCTAACCTCAAGATGGTTCGATTTTCCAGATACGGATGGTGGTTTCTAAGCCTTGAGCAATGTCAAAGCCTCCTGTTTGCAGGAGAAGTTCTGTTCTGTATGGGGCTTCCCTGTTTGCAGGGCAGGCTCCTTCACACAGACATACAGACCCACCAGGCAGCTGGGCAAGGCAGAGAGGCTTGGAGAGATGATGGCCCTCTGGCCACCAGGAGGGGCCTGGGGCTCAGAGAGGGTCAGGAGTGTGCCCGAGCTTCCACAGCTGGCCCTGACCCTCTGCTTTATGATCCCTTGATGAGAATTTCCTGTATGATTTCGTCTGTAGAGTAGGATTCCAGGAGGTTTTCTCACCTTTAATCAGGACGTTTGGGCCCAGTAATCTGAAATGAGGAAATGGAGGCTTTAGAGAGATTATGTTCCCTGCCCCCAAATCACACAGCTAGTAAACGGCAGAGCCAGGATTCAAATCGGACTCCTACGTCCCTAACTGCCCTGCTCGTGTTTCTCAACCAAGGACTGGTCTGTGCTTCATCCTTGAGGAGCCCAGGCTTACACCATTCCGAATGTTTTGCGTTTTCTGCTTTGATGATGATCTTTAAAATCACCTCATCTCACCTATTTACATGAAAAACTGCTTTTACCCATCTTAGTGGTCATTTGAAATGGAAGCATTTCTTTTTAATATAGAAAATAAAACACTCATTGCTTAGTTTGTGGATCTCAAAATGAGACTGTGTCCCACGTCTGAGGGCATTTTCTTAGGGTTCTACAAGGAGGGTTCCCCTGCCAACTACAAAAGTTTATATGTTACCCAAGTTTCAGGAACTCTGCACTGTCAGTCCCAGTCTCCTTGTCCAGTTGCGAAAACACTTCCTCTTCTCTCCTTGAGGTATGTGAATGAGTGGTCATAACAATCATTTTGCAAACCTGAAGAAGGTTTGGATTTGTATGCAAGGTCACAGACCTAGGAACCAACAGAGTTTCCCTCCAATCTGACAATAAGTCCATCCAGGCTACCTCCTAAGGAAATGAAAAAATTTTGGTTTTCTAGCCAGAGAATGACGAAAAGGATCCAGTTTCTCCCTAAAAGACTGAGAGGGGCACAGATTCAAAGCGGGGGAGATTGGACAAGAGGAGTGTTACAAACTTCCTGTTGGGCAGTCGTGGTTTTCTCCCAGTAGGAGATGAAAGGTGTTGACCCTCCTAGCTTTGGCCAGCCACCTGTCCCCAAGCACAACGACCTCCATCTCCAGGATCCCATGAGGCGATGATCCCCAAATTCCAGCACGGTGTTTACAGTTCTGCAGCCAAGTGCTCCACTTGACTTCAGCTTTGAGCAAATGTTTGCATCCACTTTCTTATCTGGACCGGTTCTTCCACGTCTCCTACATGTGGTTTTCATATGGCTTTTATGAATGCCTGAAGTCTGTTCCAGCTTGTTCTAATGTTGCAGTGTTTTAACTGCCATAACACAGTGGTATCAACAGATAAATCAACTAGATATGCTGAAAAAATTATGGGCAAGAATCCTGTTCTCTTCACCCAGCCTAATTCGTCCACGAGAAGAATCTGCCTTGGGAGTTGCAGGGAAAAGAGATACGTGGGGTATGGACGAGAAAAATAAGCCAGTGCGATGATCCTATTATTCCTAAACTTCTGGATTGTTTTCACTTACAATCAATGACAACTTTCTCTGGAGCTGCCCATTCTCAGAACCTCGCGATTCCTCCTTTTCGAGTGTTGGTTGCTTCTCAACCTTGGCCCTCTCTTCTTTCTCTCTCTGTGACTCTCTTTGCTTAATGGGGCTTGCTGCTGTGAATCATGGTAGTTCGGGTTGCCGACCCATAATATTTTTGTATCACTAAGGATGTCCTTGTCCAGATCTCAAGTTCACTCCTCTCACTTCCCGAAAGGAGAAAGTTTCTGAACCATCGTTAGAGCACAGGGCGCAAAGGCCTCCCTCCCTCCCCCCTGCATTCCAGCATCCAGCGCTTTGCTCTGCTCACACGCGGCGTCTTTTTTCCAGTGTGATGTGGAGAGGTGGGGAACATTTGCTTTGGGGAAATGGGCTCTGTAATCCTTGGTCCCTGAAGTGATTTTCAATAGGAAATCTGAATTCCTGCTTCATGTAAAATGAGTCTCAGATGCTGAGAAATGAGTATTTGAGAATAATTTATGATTTGCTTTCCATAAATCAGTGCTATTTTGCCTACAAATCATTTTGAGAACTGTATATGGCTTTATTAAAAAAAAAAAAAATGCGTCCGGGCAGAGAAGACTGATTGGGAAGTGAGCTTTCTATGTTGATTTCTGGTCCTGTCACCAATTAGTTATGTGACTTTGGCGAGTTGCCCCAAGCTTTTGAGTTTCATGGGGGTTGTAAAATTATTAAATTACATTCTTCAGCAATTAATCCATTAGTTCAGCAAACATTTATTGCCTGCCATCTCTCTGCCCGGCACCATGCTAGCCCCTTCCGTCTCCTGAATGTTAGCGATCAGAACCTGATTCTGAAACTGACTTGAGAGAAAGGAACTACCATTCAACGTTTATTAGGAGTCAGATAACTTTATTTGATCTTTGCACTAACTCTGCAAAGTGGTAGCTCCATTTTACAGATGAGAAGCTGAGGGCCAGAGAGGCTGAGCAGTGTATGCTAAAGGTTGTATTTCTTTTAAGTGGTAGTGTGGCTGGGACTCAGGGCTGGCTGGTCATTTCTTTAAGACTCCCTTACTCCTTAAGACAACTCAACCTTTATGTCCATTCTTAGTATTTTCAAGTGTTCCAAGAAACTTAGAACATAAGTGTGTTTTCAAGTAAAAACGTGGAGACTCGGTTGCTGACATTGACTTTGCTGGTTTTGTCTTCCCGGGGCAGATAGATTCCCTCCCATGCCCAAAAGCGGAGCTGCACTCAGTCCTGCACATGGGCAGAGGGGAGTAGCCGGTGGGCCCCCCCGGGGACATCGGCCTAGACCCTCCATGGAAGGCACCTGGAGTTTGGAGTCCGTCCGTCACATTTCCTGCTCTGCCTTTGAGATCTAGATAGCCTACTGGAAGTATAGAGTTCACAGCTGGGGAATACAGGGAAGAGAATCATTTCACGAGTCAGAAGGGCTGCTCGCAGGGAAGAAAGATAGCCCTGGGCTGGGCTGGTACCCGCGGCTCCGTACTTCCTGGATTCTTTCTGTTTTTGTTTATGTCGGAGACAATGGCAAATTAATAGCTTAGAGTTCCCAAGAGAGGGCTTTAAAATGGTGGACCTCAGATGACAAAGTACGTATCAGTTTAAATACAGCAATCGGAAATCCCTCTAGTTATTTTAAGCAGGATAGGATTTAATATAAACAACTGAGTGCTTACAAAATAGCTGTGAAGGCTGAAGGAGCAGGTTCTAGGCTGGGCTTCTTGGATGACTTCCAAGCAATACAGAGCTGACCCAGTAGGGAAGCTACTGCTTCGGAAGGCGCCCCTGGTGCTAAACACACCTTGAGGGGGAGTCACCACCATAGCAGGGGACAGGAGGCTGTCCCAAAGCTGCAGTCCAAGAATCAGCAAGTCCTATCAAAAAGCTGGCACTACCACCACTGTTTGCTGGCATCTAGGATCCCGGAGAATAGATATTGAGACCCACAGCAAGAAAATCCCAACTTTGCTAAGCTGCAGTGACCATCAGAAGCCAGAGAAATGACCTCTACTTTGCTTTTTTCTTTCAAATCATACAAACGCATCCCACTGGCTTTCCAACCTCTACAAGTATAAGAAGGGTAAAATGGAGGGTGAAAAGTCAATCCAAGTATCTCCCACAAAGGGGTGAGGAATTCTTCCTCTTAAGAGGTCCTTTTCCAGTACTACCTGACACTCCAAGGATCCAAGAACTTCCTTCCAAAAAAGCAAGCAAAGCAAAACAAAACTAAACCATTTAAACATTCAGTGTTTGTTCCTTTGAGAATAGAAGCCATCTCAACAGTGGAGACACTCCTGCTCCGTATTTATGTTCTTTCTGTCCCACTCAGGAGAGGCCAAGCCAGCTGTGCCCAACCCGGGGCCCAGGGCCTTTCCCTGCTGCCGCCCCGCCCCACTGGTGTTTCCTACCACGCCAGCCCAGTGGGAAGCTTTCTCATCAAAGAAAGCCGAGTCTAATGGGGAAAGTGGGGTCCCTGTCCCCTTGCTAGAACAATAGATGGCAAGTGTGAGTTTGGTTTCATTTACAGCAGACTCAGCACTAGCCTGTCCCAGGCCCTGAGATAGAGCCAAGGATGAGAGACCGAGCATTATGAACGCACGCATTAGAGGGGATGAGCCAGGTGGAGTGAAGGCGTACAGCTAATCCCGGAGACCACAGCATTTAACACTGGAGGAGGCCCACGTCATAACTCCTCTTCGTACAGTCGATCTGCTCTAGTTGCCCACACAGGTCAGGCCACACCTTGACACAGGAATACATTTTTCACAGCGGGAGTGGTTCTCAAGGTCAAGGTGCTCCGATAACTCCTCTGTGTAGTCAGTTTCTGAAAGGGCTCCTCAGCATCCCCGCCCACGGGTACCCGAGCCTGTATAAAGTCCTCCCCTAGACGTAGTGAGTTGCTTCTAACAAATAGACTATGGCAAACCTGAAGGGATGCGATATCTGAGATTAAGTTACAGTCCTAAATGTAAAAGATGCCAAGGTTGAGAAACCCTGGGCTAGAACTTGGTCTTCCTTCCGTCACTAGTTATTTTCGTTGGTTCTCCTGGAGGACCAGATTGTGCCTTTTCTACCTCCAGCCACTTCCGGTGGACCAACCCCGAGTATCACCCTCACCAGACAGTCTGGCTCCATGAGAACATTCTCTCCGACCAGTGATCTTGCATGTCACCTGTTACTGATGGCAGCACGTTCAGGCTCTTATCCTTCTCTGTTGTCTCCCAAACATCATCTCTCCAGGATGCTGAGGGGCACGAGGGGCACAAGGTGCCAGCGGAGTCAGCCACAGCCCGTGAGTCAGTCCACCAAAAGCCAATCCCTTTTGCAAAGCTGTTTTCATTTAGTCAGACGTAGGCTCAACTCAGAACTATTGAGAACAACCCTCAGCTCAGACCCATTGAAAACCCCGCTGACAGTTGTGGCAAGGACACATGCACTTTCCAGAAGAACACAGTGTAGCCGGCCAGACACCGAAAAACACATATTACAATGCAAGAAGAAAAACAAAAGGAAACATTGAAAACAACTTTTCCTGTTGGGGAGGAACAGAAATATAGAAACATCATTGTTACTCTGTCATTTCTTCTCAAAGTATCAACTCTGAGAAGGACTTCTGCAGACAACCTCAGCAGCTGGTCTGCACAGACAGCAGCTCCACAGGGAGTAGTCTGGGGCGGGGGGAGTTAAGGAGTCTGTGGGGTGGGCAGGGGTATGGGGGAGACCCTGTTGTTACCTGCAGCTAGGCTTTGTTACTGAGAAGCCTTCCAAAAGGCTTTTAGTGAACTGGAGTCTTTTTGTATTTTCCCTGCTTGTGAGCGAGACATGCACTATATCTGGGAAAGGTCTACTCTCTGCTTTGCAGTCACTTCATGTTCTTCCCCACGTGAGGTCTGCTTCTCCCCACAGGCGCCTTATCAGTCCCACTGCCCCAATTCAGGACACAGGAAGGGGACCTTAGAGGATGTCCCATGTGACAGCATACTTTGTACTGATACAGAACGTCAGTCCTGAATCCATGTTGCTTTCCCAGCCTTGGTAAGACAGGGAGGCTGGTGGAAGGTTCTTATCACCTCTGTTTACTTCATTCATTTGTCCACTTAACAAACATGAAAAGTCTGACATATTTTAGGCTCCATGCTAGACCACAGAGGTTTAGCGACGGCTCAGACACAACATATAACCCCTGAAAGCTCAAGATCTTTGCAATGGGGTGGGGGGGTGTGGATGGGGAGGGGTGGACTTGGGGCAGTGACAGTACATGGGAGAGAGTGGGGAGGTCAGGGATGGCCTCTGGGAGCAGGTGACAAATGAATGGAGACACGGGGCTCATTTCCCCTCTTTGCCTGTTTTTTTTTTTTTTTTTAAATTTAATTTTTTCAGCGTTCCAAGATTCATTGTTAATGCACCACACCCAGTGCTCCGTGCAGTACGTGCCCTCCTTAATACCCACCACCAGGCCCACCCCTCCCCCACCCCTCTCCCTTCCCAAACCCTCAGTTTGTTTCTCGGAGTCCACAGCCTCTCATGGTTTGTCTCCCTCTCTGATTTACTCCAATTCACTTTTCCTCTCCTCCTCCTAATGTCCTCCATGTTATTCCTTATGTTCCACAAGTAAGTGAAACCGTATGATAATTGACTCTCTCTGCTTGACTTATTTCATTCAGCATAATCTCTTCTAGTCCCATCCATGTTGATACAAAAGTTGGGTATTCATCCTTTCTGGGGGAGGCATAATACTCTGTTGTATATATGACCATATCTTCTTTATTCATTAGTCTGTTGAAAGGCATCTAGGCTCTTTCCACAGTTTTTTGATTGTGGCCATTGCTGCTGTGAACATTGGGGTACAGATGGCCCTTCTTTTCAGTACATCTGCATCTTGGGGGTAAATACCCAGTAGTGCAATTGCTGGGTCATAGGGTGGCTCTATTTTTAATTTCTTGTGGAATCTCCACACTGTTTTCCAAAGTGGCTGTACCAACTTGCATTCCCACTAACAGCGTAAGAGGGTTCCCCTTTCTCCACATCCTCTCCAACACTTGTTGTTTCCTGTCCTGTTAATTTTGGCCATTCTAACTGGTGTGAGATGGTATCTTAATGTGGTTTTGATTTGGATTTCCCTGATGGCTAATGATGATGAACATTTTTTCATATGTCTGTTAGCCATGTGTATGTCTTCTTTGGAGAAGAGTCTGCTCACGTCTTCTGCCTATTTTTTGACATGACTGTCTGTTTTTTGGGTGTTGAGTTTGCCTGTTCTTCTAAAGCACTTGGAAAACAGTTACGGCATAATTGCATTCTAACCACATCTATCACAAATATACATACTTACACAGACTCAAATGTACTCTTTTTAAAAAAAGATTGAATATTTTTTAGGATACTTATAGATTTACAGCAAAACTCAGAAGAAGGCAGAGGTTCTCGGATATACTCTTAAACCAAGCCATCTGTATCCTGGGAATTTACAGCATAAATAAACTGCTAATACGTAATGGCACAAATACAAAGACTTTTTTGCAGCATGGCTTATACTAACAGCAACAACAAAACCAAGCCTGGAAAATAATAGAATTACTGAGGAACTGATCATACATCCTTTTTATAGGATATTTTGCACTTATTTAAACAGAAAAAAAAAAAAAAAGAATGAATGCAGCCCTACAAGATGACAGAGGATTTGTCCATGAGCTATTATTGAATGAGAAAAGCAAGATAAGCAAAGCATATGCAATATGCCTTTTTTGTAAAGCAATGACAAAAATTCTCATGTATGATGTATATCAATATACAGATATCTAGAGAATTATATGTCTGCAGAGAAATCTTTGGAAGAGCGCACATCAGGCTGGGCCGGGTATTTTTGGTGTACCTCCCCAATCCGTTCCCCACCCTTCCCCCATCAGTGGTGCATCCCACAGCCTGACCTGTGTGGGCTGTGTCCATGGCCCAGTGCGCCCTTGGGCTTCTGGCTGATTTGGCAAATGCGAGGTACCAACCAAGAGTGAGAAGGAGGGAGTGATGTGAGGTCAGAGTAGAGTCCCCTGGCTCGGTTCCTGCCAGTGGTGGTGGCTGCAGGTAGCTGCTGTCCCTTCACGGAGGACCACAGCCCCTGGGGAGGGGGGGCTCCCTACCACCATTCTCTTTGTCTTCTAGTCTTTATCTTTGACTCTTCAAGCCTAGAAGTCCAGCTGCTCTTGTGTCACCATCTGTTGCTAGTTTTTCTCAACATGCTCACACCTTTGAAACTGTCCCTTTATTAAAATCCCCTGGAATACTTGGTCTGGGGCACCAGCTGTTTCCTGCAGGGACCCTGACTCACATGGCTGTGGATGTGGCATCTTGAGGGGGACTGTGAAAGTGATGGAGGCAGAGGAGCGGGAGATAGGCAGCCAGGCTGGGAAGGAAAAGAGCAAATACACACTTCTGGGGTCAAGTAAACTTATGCGGATGCATAAGCAGAGATACAATAAAATTAAGTAAAATAAAAAGAAGAAAATTAAAAAAAAAAAAAAACCACTTCCTCTGCCCCCACTCCCTCTTGACGACAGAGATGCTCTGCGGTGCCTTGCTCTCTGCCCCATCCTTTCTGCCCCGTGTGTCTTTCCCTGAGCTCGGAGCAGGAAGCTCTACGGCCTCCTCTTCCTTGCTGTCAGTGCCAGCTGAGTGACAAGAGGGGCCCCTGTGTGCAGACACGGGACAGAGGCCAGAGACGCAGCCCGGGTGGTGGGGGACCCTCGTCGGATACTCCAGCCACGGCAGGGCATTCTCCCTTATTTCACACGTTCAACGCGTTTCTCCCTACGGGCTCTATCCATGCTGGTGGTTCTGCTTGGCCCTTCAAAGGCCAGTGCATAGCCTCCCTCCCCCAGCAGTTGCCCCCGACCTCCTCCTCTGCAGACGGGTCATCACTCTTTCCCCCCATCTCCTCCCTTTCCTGTACATCTGTTGGCATCTTACTCAACAGTAGGTCACTGTTTGGTCTGTGTCAGGCACGAAACAGGAGCTCTTGGGAGGAGCTGTTGTGTGCAATGCCCTCCCATAACTCTAATCCTGCCCAGGGCCCAACACTCGGGAATGTTCGCTGACTCTGCATTGGGTTGAGCTGATTGATGGATGGATTGATTATAGAGATTTCCACATGGCCTGGATTGCTGAGCTGAATCCACTTTATTATCTTAAGAGCTCAAGACTTCTTAACACCGAGAGAAGGAACTGGCCTCAAGTCTTGGTCCGGCATCTGTTTTGAGGGCATGCATGGCCTCTCCCAGTCTGAAGCCTCTCTTCTTCTGATTCCTCTCTCGGCCTTAGGGGGTCCTGGCTGGAGATGCGCCTGGCTGGAAGGGCGTCTTTCTCCTGCCATGCCGAGCCCTACAGGGCTTCTCACGTGGCTCAGATTTGATCCTTTGTGCCTGACAATCTCCACTCTAGGATGGCTGCTTGTCACCAACCCTACGTGGAGAGGCGTATCTCCTGGGCCCCGGCATGTTATACTTTCCAGAAACCGAGAGCGAAGCATGTAAGGTTGACAGTCCTGTTTTATTTCAGGAGAGAGAGCTATGCAGTCTGTATGAATAACCAGAAAAGAAATGCTTATTCATCTTTTTCAGGGTTCCAGGAAATTTATATTCTCTCTAACCCAAGGCTTGTTGCAAACCTCTCCCTAAAGAGATGCTGGCCCTGGTGATTTATGGCCCAAAGCTGACTGCCATCCAAAAGGATTATTAGACACTCTGGGCCTGAAGTAAGCTTGTGTCACACACACACACACATTCTCTCTCTCTCTCTCTCTTTCTCCCTCTAACTTTCTCTCTTTCTCTCTCGCTCTCTCTCACTCAGTAAAACCTAGATACAAGCTCCTATTAGGCTGCAGACTTCTTGGAGCCCAGGATGCCAGTGTGCCTTTACAATTCATCTCTGTCACTTAGGAAGACTGTTGTCACATTCTCCCCTCTGAACAAGAGTTATTTGGGGCTGTACTTGGAATATTGTAATGTACTGCACAGATAGGAGCTATAAAGGTAAGATGGTTGTCAAGGTAGTTCAGAATGGAAATTCTCTTGTCTCAGCTGATCTCAGCTGAGCAATCTGGGGGAAGACATTTTGACTTCAAACACCCAGATGATTATCTCAGCTCTTCAACTCCTGCGCTTAGTGCTGACACAACTTTTGAAATTTGGAAAGAATTCTGCCATGAGCATAACATTGGAAACTTCTTTTTTTTCATGTGACTTTTTGCAGTATCTTTTAGAATCCTTCAGACTTTCCAGACTGGCCTTTTCATGAGGAGAGTTTTCAGGTTGGCCAGAGGCTAAACCCACCTCCAATGTCTTGGCCACGTCTGTCAATCCAACTCTACGCCTCTTTACCTGAAGGGAGAGTGAGCAGAGGTATGCAATATCTTTAAACACATAGGGTGGTGCCTACTTTTATATACTATCTGAAAAGACAGTTATCGGCTGGGCACTGTGACAAAATTGCATTGTGATTTCTCGTGCTCCAGAGCGGAAGGGGGAGTACGATTCCTCCGCAAGAACTCTTTGGTTTGGCAGTTGGGGTTGTTTGAGCTGAGATAAAGGCTAATATTTATCCAGCCGGCTTCCCAAATCTGACCTACTACTTGGAATCTGCTCCCTGGTGACCAAGTGTTAGTCATCTCAGAGCCCTGCTTGCTGTCACGGCCAAGACCCCAGGCTGGTATCAAATACCAGTATATTATTCCTCCAGAACTGGCTTATAAACATGTGTCAGGGCCTGTGAGTTTCCAGTTTAATTCATTCTAGTATGTAGAAAGACAATGCACAAAATAATGAAATCTAGATGTTGACTGGGAGTTTAAAGACCAACTCAAGGCCTGAAAATATTATAGATGAAGAATCAGAGGCCCAGAGAAGACGCACAATTTACCTGGATGACTTGGCTGGTTACGCGCCAAGTCATAACTAGAGTTGTCTTGGCTAGAGTTGCCATTTGTTGAGTTACAAGTATGTGCCAGGCGTTGGAGATAACCAGTAAATGTCCACATGTGCCGCTTGGGTGAGGCTCCGGCTTTTACGCAGATGATCCTACATGGGTAAGTGCCTGAGGAAATGGACCTGGAGATCAGGCATTTGGCCTCACACGTTGGCATTTGCTCTAGAGAAAGGCGTGTGTGAGAAGCTAGGTGAGTGCCAGGGTGATCGAGGACAGCATGGACTCAGCTGGCAGGACACGAATGCCTGGCTTCCCCTCTCCCCCCCATAGGCTGCCACTGCCCCTTGAGAAACTAAGGGTTTTATGACAGGATTTGGGGCATTTGGGAGAGACTGGGTTTGTTCTGGGGCAGCAAGAAGAGCACTGAGCATGGGGTCAGAGATCCTGGCTCCAGTTCTAGTCTCCTTCACTTACTGGTAGTGTGGTTGGAAAGTCAAGCGCAAGGTCAGAACGTGTTCCCTTTTTTCTAGAGTGAGGAAGGGAATACCCATACTATCCTATTTAAGACATGAAAAATGGGTAATAGATAGGAAAGGAAAATTTTCAGTGCAGAAATACCGTATGCCTGTGAGAAATTACCAATTTTGTTGATAATCTATGAATTCTTACTCATTTGCTATTTTGAGCAATTTGGCTAAACTGGCAGGATTGAGAATTTAGGACACTAAAACAGGGAAAGGCTAGTTGCCCCAACCAGGTCTACAACCTTGACCACCATGGTGAGTTCTGCTGACACTACAAACCTCCCGCCTTGTTGGGAGCCCTACTTCACTGCTCCAGCCTTCATTTCCAAGTTGGCCAGTGCAAAGAGCACAGCATTTAGAGTCAGAGAAACAGGATTTAAGGATTTTGAGTCCAAATCTACAGATATCTAATTTGGGGCAATTACCTAACTTGTTGGAGCATTAACTTGTGAGTCTGTAAAATGTATCAAATACAGCCTATTCATATGACGGCTATGAGGACTGTTCATGATCAGCCTCTCCAGCATGTGGCTGAACTTGAATCTCATATTTAGGTCCCATTCTGTGTGATGTTTTTGTGACAAAAATGACTCTTTTGTGTTAGGTCATCTTAGTATACCAGTGACCCCAGAGAAAGGAGGCCCATGAGGGAGTACATCCGTGTCATTGTGAAGCTAATTAATTACAGCAATGAGAACTTTCGTAATTCTGAGGATGACACACTGGTGACTGTTGCAGGGATAATCACTAGCCTTTATAATCCCAGGTATTCCTGGACATGACATTTCCTGGTACTCTGGAATTCTCCCAAAGTGACAATGGTTGGGACATCTTTCGTACATTTGCATTTCATGGGATACTTTAATGTAGCAAAGTATTTCACAATGACATGTTGTCTCTTCCTCCCACACAAGAACCCTGGTAACATGTCCCTTTTCTTCATGGTTCCTGTGTTTCCCTGACTGACTACTCAGGGGTACACATGAATAATTCTCAACATTGGGGACAGTATAGTTCTGTCCACAGTTGGTATGGTTCCATTAGTATGTGGTTCCGTCTGGTCTGTGGGGATGATTTCATTGAGTTAGATTGGCTTAGATTTTGCTGTAGAAGAAAGTGAAAATTGTATTCATAATAAAAACTAAGAATCATAAAGAAGAATTTCATTTTGCTAAGGCTCTTTGTTCTTCCCTTTATATGGAAGGAGAGAGAATCAGGAGCATGGAGCCATGGGATTCTCCAGTTATCCTGAATCAGCTTAGCATAGCCTATGTATAGTGGAAGAAATTCTTGGGGGCAGGGGTGGTCATTGCTGATCAAGAGGCAAGATGGGGGCACCTGGGTGGCTCAGTAGGTTAAAGCCTCTGCCTTCGGCTCAGGTCATGATCTCAGGGTCCTGGGATGGAGCCCCGCATCAGGCTCTCTGCTTGGTGGGGAACCTGCTTCCCCCCTCTCTTTGCCTGCCTCTCTGCCTACTTGTGATCTCTGTCTGTCAAAGAAATAAATAAAATCTTTAAAGAAAAAAAAAAAAAAAGAGGGAGGATGGTATGCCCCAAAGGGTGAAGGGGATGATGGAAGGTAAAAGGAGCACGGCACTGCGAGCTACACAGCTCTCTCAGGCAGGGATGCCCAGGTAGGGAATGAAGGGAAGACTATGAGAGAGATGAAGAAGAGGAAAGGATATCTAAAAGGGTTTTGTTCTCATTTGTTGGATTCTTCCTATTCCTTGCATTGATTTGAGAAAACCTAGAGTACAGGCCTGTATGAATTCTTAAGGCTGTTAGATTTCAAAGCTATTACTCTCTATATTCCATGTTGAAATTGGTCTGGGTACAACCTACAGGAGGGCAGCTCTGAAGGGGTAAGGGAAGAATCCGACCCTGCACCATGTGACAAGTGCAGGTTTCCTCGCAGCCTTCTTGGAGGCGGTGGGGGCCATGTTGACTTGTCGCTCACTATTGCGATGAGGATGTGGACATCTGAGGGCCCAGTTTTGTGGATTTCTGTTAGAACCCTTACAACCTTAGACTTCTCTCCAGGGCTCTACCAGCATCTCTGAGGTTCTGCTGTTATTCAGTCCCTCATATGGATATTCTTTTATTTCTTAAAAGCTCATGGATTGGATGTTTTAGCCAGAGCAATTGGCAAGAAAAAGAAATAAATGGCATCCACATTGGAAAGGAAGAAGTAAAGTAATCCCTATTCCAAACAACAGAGGGAAAACAGACTGGAAAAAAAAAAAATGAAGAAAAGCTCAGGGACTTGTGAGATTATAACAAAGGAACTAAAATTCATGTTATCAGAGTTCTGAGAGGAGAACTGTCAGCACAGAAACCTAAACCCTGAGAAAATATCCCCCAACCAACGTGATGCAGTTGAATTTAGAGGACACTCAACCCAATGACGGCAGGATACACATTCCTCTCAAGAGCCCACAAAACATACAAAATATATCCTGAGTTATAAAACAAACTTCTAAAAAATGAGAAGAATAGAAATCATATGGAATATGTGCTCTTACCACAATGGAATCAAAGTAGAAATTAAAGACAGATAAGAGAAAAATCTCCAAATACTGGCAAACTAAACCACACGCTTCTAGATCCATGGGTCAAAGAAGAAAGGACTCTCAAGGGAAATTTGGAAAACACACACACACACACACACACACACACACACAGACCAAAAAACCCAAACCAAATGAACAAAACACACATTGAACTGAATGGAAATGCAACTTATCAAAATTTGTGGGGCATAGCTAAAACAATGTGAAAGGGAAATTTATAGTATAAATTAGAAAAGAGGAAGAGGCTCAAATCAGTAATGTAAACTCCCACCTCAAGTACCTAAGGGTGGAGTAGGGGGGAAGCAAAATAAATCCAAAGCAAGCATAAGGAATTACATAACAAAGACAGTTGCATAAATCAGTGAAATTGAAAACAGAAAAATTATAGAGAAAATAAATGAAACAAAGAGCTAGTTCTTTTGAAAGATCAATAAAATTGACAAACTTTTAGCAAGACCTGCAAAACGGAAAAGAGAGACAATGGAGAAGATCCAAATTATCATATTAGGGAATAAAACAGGGGTAACATTACTGACCTTGAAAATAACCAAAAAAGACTAAGGGAAAACCATAAGCTATGCATATACATCTGACAAGTTGGATGAAACGAACCGATTACTTGAAAAATACTAAGTACACAATCCACTCAAAAGGACATAATTTTAGTATCTTTACAACCATTAAGGAAATTAAATTTGTCATTGAAAAACTAAAAAGAAAAAAAAATCTCCAGGCTCGAATGGCTTCATTAAAGAACTTTACCAAACATTTAAAGAATTAATAGCAGTTGTACATAATATCTTTCATAAAACAGAAGAGGAAGGAATACTTTCCAGTTTACTTTATAAAATACACATACTGGTAGAAGTTCTAGCCAGTACAATAGAGCAAAACCAAAACAAGACAAAATCCCCAAAACCAAAAAAGAAAGAGAGAGAGAGAGAGAGAGAGAGAGAAAAGGTAGTGATGGGGAAATGAAATACACACACACGGACTACATGGAGAGCTAATCACAATTACAGTGCTGGTAGGGATGTAAATGATACAGACACTATGAAAAATGATTTGACAGTTTCTTAAAAATCTAATATGCCAATACCATATAATCCAGCACTCCTGGGCATTTTTCCCAGAGACATGAAGACTTACATTCATTCGCACAAAAACCTGTAGATGAATGTTTATAGCAGCTTTATCCCTAATAGCTCCAAGCTGGAAACAACGTAGCTGTCCTTCAACAGGTGAGTGGTGAGGCACACTGGGGGTAGCTCTACCGTGGAACCCTACCCAGCAGTAAAAAGGAACGAGCTCTGCTATGTGACACTGTGTGCAGGAGTCTTCAGAGTACCTTGCTGGGTAGGAAAAGCCCATCCCCAAGGTTACATACTGTTTGATTGTGTTTATCTAAACATTTTGGAAAAGACACAACTATGGAAGTGGGGAGATGAGCAGTTGGCAGGCGGTGAGGCGTGTTGGGGGCAAGGAGGAGTGAGTAGGTCTCTACTGGGGGCCAGGAAGAATCCTTCTGGTGGTAGAAATGTTCCGTGTCTTCACTGTATCTGTGTCAGCCTCCCAGTTGTGATACTGCTCTGTAGTTTTTTCCAGACTTACCAGGGGGTAAAAGGGACACTGGGGATCTCTCTGTATTATTTCCTGTAACTCCTGTGAATTGACAGGCATTTCAAAAAGAAAAAACAAGCTCAAGATTGATTGGGATACTTCAGTTCGTGCCATAAAAAGGCTTGACAGCTGCCGCTTGACAACAAGTACACAGACTGATCAGTGCCAGCCGATGTCATTTGTGCAGGCTGTTTGGTAATTATACCTCACGGGTTCCACAGTAATTACAGTGAAACTCACACTATATTTCCCGTGCCGGAAATCACCACATTCCCTTAGTAATTACTCAGGGCCAAACACCTTTGGCAGTGGAGGGTTTGCAACTGATAGCTGACAAACTGTCCAGAAATAAAGAACTCAGCTTAATTTGGAGGAAGGATTGGGCAGCGGCCCATACCTCCTCAAGTCTCCCATGACCATTAGCAGGATATCTGGAAAAAGTGCGAAGAATGTTCTAACGATAAATGTGTAATTTGTTTTCAGTAATAATGGACATGAGATAGTGCTTAATTTACCTATTTATTGTAAAAAAAAAATTAACTCAAGAAGGACATGATGAAAATTCCTTGGCATATAGTCATCGTCAGACTCACTACTGTCCTGAAGGGGAACATGGCAGGGACCCTTAGCAGCGTTCTCCAGAAGAAAGGGACTGCCCACTCGTGTTGACTCTTCATGAAGTTCAGGAAACTCATGGACTTCAGTCTCCCGAAGGCTCACCACACTATGATGTCCATGTTCCAGAAGAGAGATGTGAGCTTCTGGGAGAGTAAAGCAACTTCCTTGAGGTTGTGAGAAGTGGATTTAACGAGAGCTGAAATTTGAACCTGAGTCACTTCAGCCACAAAATTCTGTCTCCTTTTTGCCCCATAGTAGCAGGTGTTGCTGCAACTTGTCCAAGACACTGATTCCAGGGCTAAGACGACCAGCAGGTCTAGGAGCAATTTCAGCAGGAAGTAGAGAGATAGGGCCCTGGATCTTGATCTCTCAACTCTAGATTCTCCCACTGCTTCCAGCTGGGAGGTTTTGCACAAAGCCTTGCACTGCTGGGAGCCTAGGATTCTTAGTGTGTGAAATAGTGACTGTAACAATCATGTAACAGAGGAAAAGTATGTAGCACAGGGCTTGTCCCTTCTCTCCGTAAATGATGGATATTGTGGCTGTTTGGACTTCCTTGAGCTCCCCACCTGGCAGAGTAGACGCTCTGTCTCTAGTTAATCATTAACCCCTAGTTTACACCAGATCCCTGGAGGCCACTTGCTTCTTGGGACTCACTCCATGTACAGGAGGTGCAGGAACCTCCCCGTTGCTCTTTGCAGGTTGCAATTTCAGGGCCTAATTTAACACTCTTAAGTCTTGCCAACCCAGGTGCTACAAAGGGAATCTTACTTACTCAAATGTTCTCCTCTCCAGAAGCCTTCCAGAGCTGGGGTCCACCAGCTGTGTGCTCCGGTCCCTCTCCAGCCAAGCTCACGTGGCTGTCATTGTCATTGCCATGTGCCCGTCTCCCTGTTGGAATGCCAGTGCCCCGAGAGCAGTGTTCTGCTTCAGTACTGTGTGCAGGACCTAGTTCAGAGCCAAGAAGAGAAAGGTCCTGCCATCTGTGTTTAAAAATATGTTCATCAATGGATAAGCGTATGCATGGCCTCCTGGAGGCCTTAGGATGCCCAACACTCAGTCCTCACCATCCAGGCAGTGTTCGATGTCAGAGGGAGATAGGGCTGTGTGTGTGTGTGTGTGTGTGTGTGTGTGTGTGTGTGTGAGAGAGAGAGAGAAAGAGAGAGAGACAGTCCCAACTGTAGGCATTTTGTATTGGGCATATAGGAAGTTTCCAGCAGAGCTGACACTATCTTATCACACGTGTTCATTTCCATACTGGGCAGCAGGTGTATAAAGGACCTTGCACATGAGGGACCTGAAGCACTCTGGCTCCCCGGGCTTACCCCTAGTACTCTGGGGTTGATTAGCATCTCTTTTACTTCCGTTGCTAGAAGCAGAAGCACAGCATGGCTAGTGGCATGGGCCCCTAGAGACCATTGGCATGGACGGACAGCAGTGGCAAAGCACGTCTCATCAGGCACTTCCAGACTTCTCTGATATCGTAGAAGACAGAGGCTTTGCTGCTTGTGGTTGCTGGTGCGGAGCGTGGGACCGGGAGAGTCCAGGATGGGAGAGGCAGCCTCTATCTCCTCCTTTCCCTCTCTTCCTCCCTGACAAACACTGAGGTGCACAGAGGTCTGTGGGTTTCTGAAGCTTTCAAATGGGGGGAGTAATGGTCATTTTTACAGGGGTGGGGAGAAGCTTTATTCCTCAATTCTGCAAGTTTCCAGGGACCGCCTGCTACACGCCAGGCGCTGCTCCAAGGGACAGGAATACATCAGCGAACAATTCAATTCAATTCAATTCTGCTTTGGTAGCTGTTACGTCCTAGGAAAGGGAGACAGGCAGTGAATGAGGTGATGGGTCATGTTGGCAAAAATTACGTCAGCCGAGCGCTGGGAGGAGGGGTTGGTGGTGTTAAGTCAAGTGGCCAGTGATAGGAGGGCTCACTGAGATGCCCCTGGAGCCACGCCTATGAGTTGTAAGGAGGCGAGCTGCTCGGACACCTGCAGGAAGGCAATCCAGGCAGAAGGAACAGCAAGTGCAAGAGCGTGGGTCTGGAGGGGCCCCTCATTTGTGAAGCTTCGAGGAGGCTTACAGTTGCCCACTGATGGACAATTATCTATCTGAAAATTTTTTTTTTGACAGTTCAATTTGAAAACTTCAGATCATTTTAGGGTATCCAACTTTATGCAATAAAAGGGGCAGAGTCAAGGCAGCCCGGGGAGAGAAGAGAAGTATGGAGTCGAGGAGGCAGGGGCAGAGTATGTAAGAGCACGGTGAGCAGAAGACAGAGCGGATCTGCCTTGAGTTTTAAGAAGGCTCCTCTGAGGGCAGCATGGAAGGAGGCTGTAGGGCCAGGAGGCCCCCCCAGCCAGGCGGGGTTGCAGACCACAATGGGGAGAACGATGAGGAGGCACACGATGGGATGTCAGTGCATGTTGGTATTTCTATTCTGCTGCTGTTAACAAGAGACCTCTGCTTGGTGCGCATGGCCCCAGGGATGGAGATCCCCAGCCACCGGTTCACCTGGGCCACGCAAGCCTGATGTGCTCTGTAGGGGCACAGTCTTCTGTGCAAGCAGGGGCCAAGGAGGTCATGCAAAGCCATGGTTTCTGAAGTGAGACAAGTCTATACTCAAGTCCTGGCTCCAAAACCTTCTCTGTGACCTTGGGAAAATTCTTCCTCCTCTCCCTTAGCAATATAGTCTCCTCTCTGGCCAACTGAATAATAACAGTCCCCTCCACGTAGGGTTATTGTGAGCACTTATTATAATGACATATATAAAATGTCTGGCAATAGTGTGCACTCAAAAATGCTAGTTCTATTTGCCATCTCTCATGCTCATTCATGCTGGACCTATTTATAGTCTATATTTCTCTAAGTGATGCTTATTTCTTTTAAGTATTTTCTGATTCAGAGTCCTTCTGAAATAAAAAGTCTTTAATGTTTACTAAACTTTCATGTTTAATAAAATAGTCTCTTTAATTTTAAAAGGGCAAATGTTGGAGGCATGTACTAATCATTCTTGGCCAAATGCCTGTGGGAAGCTTGTTTGTTCAGATTATAAGGCTGACCCAGCACCTAACTGAGTGCTGGGCACGTATTAGGTGCTCAATAAATGTTTGTTGAATGAATGTGTGAGGCTATAATCAAGGACCTACCGCTCACGTAGCTGATGGCATCTGACCCTAATGATAGACAAAAAGGAAGCTAAGGGATAATTATCATAATGATATTTTATCTTCCAGCAGTTTTCAATGCATTAACTAGATGGATTCTTACAAGTTTTAAAACTTTGGTCTTTTAAAATGCATTTCTACATTATACAATTGAACAGCTTCAGGAGAGCACTGTACTTGGGAGTCCAAAACTCCGGGCTGCCATTTAGGATTCTCTCTCAGTGCCTGCTGTGTGGCTTTAGACATGTGACCTATAGTGTCTAGAAAAATTGTAATTAAAATAGAATTGACTGTACACGACCGTGAAGCTGAGAATATCCCAGAAGCAGATGGTCCTGAAAGACGTTTATGGATCCCAGCCACGGTACAGTGCATGAGAAAGGGGGGAGCCTTCGGCGCACAGAACACTCTTTCCTTTTTTACTACTTAGCACTGAGGTGAAGAGCATGTAACTTTGGGAAAATATTTATTATAAATCACTTCCTTCATTTGGTGGTTTCAAATTCTGAAAGCAGTACATGCTTGTGATAATAAGACTAGGGATGCGCCAAAAAGCTCTCTGTCCCTACCCCCCGCCTCCTACCGCTACCCCTCCCAGACAGCCAAGACCAAAAGACAACTTGAATCCTTCCATCATTTTCTCCTTCATCGTACAGACATAATCAGTTATAAAGACACATACATAGGACTCTATTTTTTGCTTGAAATAGAAACATACTATGTAGTTTAGGGATGCCTGGGTTGCTCAGTAGGTTAAGCTGCTGCCTTCGGCTCAGGTCATGATCCCAGGATCCGGGATGGAGACCGACATAGGGCTCTTTGCTCACTGGGGAGCCTGCTTCTCTCTCCACCTCTGCCTGCCTCTCTGCCTGCTTGTGCGCTCACACTTGCGCTCTCTCTCTGTGACAAATAAATAAATAAATAAGAAACGTACTATGTTCATTACTCTGCAAGTATATACATAAATACATACCCATACATACAGCTAAGAGATTCGTTTCATCAGTCAGCAAAAATAGAATGATATTAAAGACACTGATCTGCACCTGGTTCTTCTCTCTCAGCATGACCTCTAGAAAAATCCCTTTCTAAGTCAATGGGTATAGTCTGAATTTATTATTTGTAATGACGATTTGTTCATGGCCACGATAAACCATAATTTATCCAACCACTTCCCTGCTGAGGCTTCTTAGCTTTCGTTGCAAGGCAAATTACTTCAATTCTCTAAGCCACGTCCTCAAAAAAGTGGGTTTTTGTTTTTTATTTTATTACTATTATTTTTTAAGATTTTATTTGACAGAGAGAGATCACAAGTAGGCACACACAGAGAGAGAGAGAGAGAGAGTAGAGAGAGAGAGAGGAGGAAGCAGGCTCCCTGTCGAGCAGAGAGCCCAATGCAGGACTCGATCCCAGAACTCTGAGATCATGACCTGAGCCGAAGGCAGAGGCTTAACCCACTGAGTCACCCAGGCGTCCAAAAAAGTGTGGTTAGTAGAACCTGCATGATCAGGCTGTAAGAATTAAATAAGAATATGCATGTAAAATAGCAGAATTCCTGGCACATTCCAAGCGCCCAAGAAATACTTGCTAATATTATATCCCATGGTATGCTTTACTGTAGTGGACAGTGGACAGTCCCCCCTCCCTTTCTTTTTTTTTTTTTAATTTTAGATTTAAACATTCAACAACCTTGCTCTTCCGGCTCTCTTAGACTGCTCATATCCAATTACGGGTTTCTTTCTTCTTATGTTCCCCCCATCCTTGTAATGAAAGTCCATCAAAGTCTTTCTCTGTGGCTAATTTAATCACCCCATTTCCCCATTATCTTGGCTTCTCCCTGGGGCATGGCAAATCTGTAGCTCAGAACTCTCTATTTGTCCTAATTGGGTAAAGCTTCTTGGGGTAGGAAGAGGCTTCTTGGGCAGACAGAGGAGAGGCCTGCCTTCCTAGTGGGAGGAAATACTGTAGGGAGGAGCTCACCAGTCCAATGAGGCAAGCTACTCTCCAAGGGAAGTCCAGTTCAGGACATGGGGCAGGAGGGCTAAGCTCACTCAGGTACGATGCTTCATGGAGGGCACAGTTGAAAGAGCACTTGGAACAGGCAATGACAATATCTGTTGGGAGGTTCCTGGTCCCTAACATGTGGCAGCCAGAAACCTAGTCACCACTGGGGCTCCCTGGAACAAATCTAGTTTGCAGGAAGAGTCTGGTGTGAGCTGGGTCAACTGGAAGGACCCACCCAGCGGGTTACACTCCAAGGTGACAGTGAAAATAGCAAGCTTAACAGGGAAACTGAGGCAGAAACCCATACAGACCGAACTAATGCACAAGGGATGAGGTCAGGGAAGTACATGATCTTCCCTAGGGTTCTCCGAGGCTGGATCCAGGGCTCTCATTGCTCTGGGCTGGGCTCAGAGACGGAGGGCACAGGTCACTCTAGCTGGGTGGGTCTGGAGAAAGAGGAAATGGTGCCACCGTCTTAACCAAACATTCCACATGGCTCTCTGTCGCCAGGCTGCACCGTCCAGACAGGTAAACAAATAATGATACCCAGAGTGACACTTACTGTGCTAGATGTAAGTGCAGGGGATTATGGGAGCACAGTGCAGAGTTTATGCTAGACCTTCAGCAAGGGTTTGTGGATTGACTATTAAATACAGCCACTGTGCTTTGAGAACAAATAGGAAAGAGCCTCTGCTTTTTCTTGGCAGAGTCAGGAAGTCTTCCAGAACTGGGGTTGAATGGGTCTTAGGGTAAAGAAGAAGGAAAGGGAATTTAGTGGAGAGGTAGCTGTGTCCATGGTTAAGGATACAAGAATGAGTGTGCATTTTTAGAAAAAGCCTAAAGTTTGATGTGGCTGGATCACAGCATGAATGAGACCAAGAGGGAGCAGGAGATAGAGAAGCCGGTAAGGTCCTAACATAAAAGGCTTTAACTGGCATGCTGAAGAGTAATTTTTTTTTTTTAAGATTTTATTTATTTGATATATATAGAGAGAGACAGCGAGAGAGGGGAAACAAACAGGGGGAGTGGGAGAGGGAGAAGCAGGCTTCCCACCAAGCAGGGAGCCCGATGCAGGACTGAATCCCAGGACCCTGGGATCATGACCTGAGCCAAAGGAAGATACTTAACGACTGAGCCACCCAGGTGCCCCTGAAGAGTGTGATTCTTAAAGCAAAGCAAATAGAGAGCCAAAAGAAGACAGTAAGAAAGTTGATGACATTATCAGATACATCAAGCATGTATTTCTGAGAAGTTCTGTAGAAGTCAGGTGGAGACCTACCAAATAATTTTTCCGTTCTGTTGCGCAATGTTTTTATCTTTATGGCTACTTGAATAATTTGGGCTACTAAAGCTTTAGCCTTTTATGTCTTGGTCCTTGCCATTATCAAATATTAACAAAATATCAGAGCGGCCATCATTTAACATAGGAAAGGCTTGCCAGTGAGGCCATCAGAAATGAAGAACGGGGGTGCCTGGGTGGCTCGGCTCGGGTCACGATCTCGGGGTCCTGGGATCGAGCCCCACATCGGGTTCTCTGCTCAGTGGGGAGCCTGCTTCTCTCTCTCTCTCTCTGCCTGCCTCTCTACCTACTTGTGATCTCTACCTGTCAAATAAATAAATAAATAAAAATCTTAAAAAAAAAAAAAAGAAATGAAGAACGTACTGAGCATTAGAAAGATACAGAATACGCAATCAGGAGAGTTGTATCACCAACACTGGGGGCCCCTGAAAGATCTAGCACACTGAGTGGTTATTTATACCAGATGGGAAGTGAGTTCCTTCCAGGAGTGGTGGCGGAGTGGGCAGGAGAATGCTAAAGATACCTGCTAGGGAATAAAACCCTACAAAACAGGTACTGCTGTTGACATTTTCCAGGGTGGCTCAGTGACAGTAAGTGTCTGATGGAAATCAAACGGCTGGTAAGGGGCAGGCCTGGGATTCAAACCCATCTTTGGTGGTCTCCAGCTCTGGCAGTCCTCTGTCCCCCGTTTATATACTATGTGCCTGCTTTTTACATCTAGAGTATTAAAAAAAAAAAATCCTCTTGAGGGGGGGGGCGCTGTTGAAACAATGAAGTTCTACTAAGTTTTATTTTGAAATTCATGTATCTATATATCTATATCTATTTATATCTCTATATCTTTGGTTTTTAGAGTTAATTTTAATATACTTTTTCCCCCTTGGGTGCTCATTTTTAAATTTTAGTTCCAGTGTAGTTAACATACAGGTATTTTAGTGGATGTTTGGGGGCACCTGGGTGGCTCCGTGGGTTAAGCCTCTCTCTCCGCCTGCCTCTCTGTCTACTTGTGATCTCTCTCTGTCAAATAAATAAATAAAATCTTTAAAAAAAGAATAGTGGATGTTTGTTATATTTGTGGCTGCCCATCATATTTTTTAATAGACTGTTTTTAGAGTAGTTTTTAAGTTCACAGCAAAATTGAGTAGAAGGCACCGAGACTTCCTATGAACGACCCCCCCACACACACACACAGCCTCCCCCATTATCCACATCCCCCACGGAGTGGTGGACTCACAGCAATGGATGAACCGATACTAACGCCATCATCACTCAAAGTCTGTAGTGTACGCTGGGGCTTACTCAGTGCTGCACATTCTGCAGGTTTGGACAGAAATGTAGTGACACACATCCATCACCGTGGTCTCCTCCAGTGTCATCTCGCCACCCTAATCATCCTCCGTGCTCTGCCTGTCCAGCCCTCTCTCCTCACCGTCTGCTGACTAGCCTCTCTGTAGGGCCATTCTCGTTCCCACCATAGTGATCAGAACTTGGGTTTGCAGCTGTATCACGCAGGGTCTTTCTCGCAGCTTCATCAGTTGGATATGTTCGTGCAGGGCTTCAAATTGGAAGCGAGCATTTTGAAGAAACGGAATCACCCTAGACCTCCCGAGGGCTCAAAGGAGTGAGGGCAGAGATGCACGGTGTTCGGGTGAGCCGGTGGCCGCTCAGCTGAGTCCCTGAGCCAGAGCAGGCATCAGGGATGTGGGCAGTAGAAGCTGATTAAAGCTAACTTCTTGACATTCTTGTTTGGCCATGTTGGCCTTTCTCTGGTATGTTATAGATACGGTGACATCTACATTTCAATTATTAATATACAGCTCTAGAATATATTATCTTCCTTTAAATCACATACAAAAATAATTTTTTAAAGGATGAGGCTTAGAAAATGGCTAAGAAGATGCTACACAGTTTTCTTCTCATAGCAGGGGATTGCCTATCAGCTGCCAAGACCTGCTCTTGTTGGCCGTCTCTGCTGATGCTGGAGCAGGGTCCACACTGCAGGGCTCACCGGGCCAGCTCTCTGCTCAAGCCTTCGGAGGTTCCTCAGTGAAATGGACTTCTCACCATCTACCTAACTACTTTCCTAGGTAGTAGGAACCTTAGCTGGTTTCTCCGAATAAGCCAAGACAGTGCGTTCTCCAGCACCGTGTTCCTGTTCCTGTTCCGTTCCTGTTCTCCCGCCGTACAGAGCCATCCCCACGGGGCCACACCTGAGCTCAGTGCATCCCGTCTCACTCACCCGGACACAAAACCCATATAACTTTGTGCCAGATGTCTGGAGAACTTTAAAAATATCTCTTGAATGTATTTATTGAAACTTCCAATAATCAAATGACTTTGACATGCATATTACATTGCTCAGACTATAAGTTGGTGAGTTGGTAGGCATCATCACCCTCCTTTCCAAAGGGAAAATTGAATTTCATCAAAGTTAAGGGACTTGCCCAAATCCACATAGCTATAGAAACCAGGCTGGATCTGGTATCCAGACCCGGCTGGTTCCAGGCGCATGTTGTTCCCACCATCCACTGTTCCTTTGGTAGAATTTAAAAAAACAAAACAAAACAAAAAGACTCTACAATTTAGTCCAGCCCTGGGGCCTCTCCCCCATCCTGTACTAGTTACCAGCCAGAGCCCCTTTTCCCCTTAAGTCCAAGGTTCCCAAATGAAGATAGACATTCACACCTTCCCACTTAACAAGGCTGCTGGCGGGATTAATGAGCTAATGTTTGCAAAACACTTTGAGCTTCAAGAAAAGCCAGGCGCCAAAGAACTACAAAGGGTTATTAAGAGGGTAGACTTTAAATCCCCTTAACAAGCTCCCTCCCCTCGGAGCTAATCTGGTGTGGATCCTCCTTTTCCCTCTTAAAGCCCTGGATAGTTGCTCACCTCTATATTTTGAAGGTGAGAGTGCTTTCTCTCTGTTCACTCCATTTCTGGGACTCTCCCTGCTTATAAATCCTTGAGTCAGAAGTATTTTAATATGGCATATGGAATACTTACGATGTTTAGAATCCTATCATGATAAGGGCATCTACCCCAACTCCTCATTGTATGGATGAGACCAAAGGCTCCAAGAGGAATAGGAGCAGACCCAGAGACTAGTGGCCAGGTGGACACAGGGATAGTGACCCTCGAGTTACCCACTGCCCATGTGTTCAGGAGCTAGCCTGAGAGGTTCAGACAGCCTCTCCCTCACTCCTCCTGCAAGGTCAGTGGCATCCCCGTGAGCTGGTGTTGGGTCTAGGGAGGCAGGACCCCCGAAGGCAGTCAGCCAGTCCCAGCCCAGGTCTAGATCCCAGAGAGGGGAAAGCAACATGGTGGAGGGAAAGAACACAGATGTGGGCTGACACCACCCTGAGCTTCATCCCCAGCCCCCTCCCTTTGTAACTACATGATCATGGGCTGGAAATGGTCCATAGGCTCTGGTTTTCTGACCCCTGTTCTGAAGCACAAATCTGAGCATGTCACTTCCATGCTCAGTGCCCTTCAACCGCCCCTCCACTGCCTGCAGGAATCAGACTTTTTCCATATGGATGTCGTCTGCCTCATCTCTTGCCCTTGGCATTTCTGCCTATGATTCTTTGAACATGCCCTGTTTTCCCATCCCTGCTTCTCGTTTTTCCCTGCGCTGTTCCGTTTTCTCCCCAGAATAATCATCCCCATCTCATTGGCTTGGAGAGCTCTTTTAGTCAACCCCAAGTTCAAAAGTTCCCCTCTTCATTCACCCTTCTTGACATTCCTGCGCCTCTAAGTTATTTCTACAACACTTCCCACGTAGGTACTGGTGCCAGGGACCCAACCCGAAGCCAGGGAAACAGCAATGAGCGGGACATGCTGCCTTCCCGGAGCCCACTTGTCCCCAGATAACTCTAAGAATATCATGACAGAGGACAGAACAGATTTTTGGGAAAAACAGAGGAGGAGCTGGGCATCGGGTGGGCAGGAAGGAAAGCTGGGGTCTTAAAGGCACATGGCGTCGCCAGCAGAGGATGGAGGATGGGCAGAGGAATCCAGACAAGGCAGCAACAGCTTCCTCAATGAAGGGAGTCTGGAGAGGGCTTTGGGTTTACCGGTCTTAAAGCCTGTTTGCATGTCTCCCCCATCAGGGTATCAGTTACTCCTCAGGCACTAAGGGGGAGAGCAGAGTGCAGCACAGATCCACACATGAAATTTGGTGACACAAATTTGGTAAAGTTCAAGTTTCAGTGTCCATAAAGACGGTTTCCCTGGAACATGGCCACGCTCCTCTGATTTCATATTGTCTATGGCTGGTGCTTTGCTATGGTGGCAGAGTTGAGAAGCTGTGCTCCAGAACAGATGGCCCCCAGAGCTTTGGACACTTCCTACCTGGCTCGTTACAGAAAACACGTGTAGATGCCTGGCTTTAGGCTGTGGAATCAGACTAGGGGGGGGGGATCAAATCCTGACCCTGCTTCCTACAACTCATGGGACACAGGGCAAAATTCTTAACCCGTCTGTGTCTTTGTTTCCTCACCCAAGGATTAAAAATAGGGCTGTTATGAAAACTGAGTTGGTATGTTATTAAATATGAAATATTTAGAATAGTGCCTAGCATGTAGTAAGTACTTGATAAATGTTAATTATTACTGTGGAGGTTCCTGAGCCTGGCAGCGGGCTTGGCACCCTCTGTCATTCCAAGGATATTTATCGAAAGGATGAATGAGTGAGTAAGGGCATGGCGGTGTGTTGTGCCTCACCTGATTCCGTCTACCCTTTTAAAAAGGCAGGGAAGGGAACCCTGGCCTCAGGCTGCCTTCCTCCACTCGCCTTTTCTCTTGCCAGCCCTCTCAGAGCATCTGCTAGCAATCTGGGTCTTGTGGCATTTTTCTTCTTGTGCTGTTAATTTTTAAATAAATTTTCAGGCTGTGTCTGAGGGAGGGAAAAGCCGAGGGTGGGGGAGGGAATCCATAAAGTATGGACAGTGGGGAGCCATAATTGTGGGGTTTCTGCCCCAGAGATCATGTTTCCAGAAAGTAGGGGTCCCCCAATATAAACAGTTTCTACAAGAAAAGGAGAAGGAATCACCATTTCTCAGAGTCCCCTTGTGAGCCCCTTAGGAAAGTGGTCCTCTTTCACATTTGGGGCTTGGTTCAGCCTCCCGAGGAGGTAAGCAAAAGGGCCCTGGTCACAGAAGACCAGCGCTGCTCACTTGTCAGCCAAAGGCTTGTGTGGCTGCAAGGCTCTTTGGCGTGTGGAATAAGGCTCCTGTCCCTGCCGAGGCGTTTGTCCTCTAAAAGCAGCCCAGAATGCTCTGAAGACGCTCCTGATCTCCAGACTCATCCTTCAAGGAATGTTCTGTGTCTAAATCAACTGGCACGCCAAAGCTTCTGAGCCTTACCTCTTTGGGGACGCTCCAGACCCTGCTTCTAACTAGTTTTAGTTTCTACATTCATCCTGACACTAGTTCGAGAGCCGCTCGAAGGACAGAGTCTGTGGACTCCTGTCTGCCTTGGCTGCATATTCCCAAAAAGTAGCACAGACTAGAGTGGGTGCCACCAAGCATGTGCTGACTTGGAAAACACACACACACACACACACACACACACACGGCTAAAGAATCCTTTCCAGTGTCCTGAACCTCCAGAGGCCGAGACCCGTCAGAAGAGAAATACCGCAGCCTGTGGGTCGGCTGGTGTTTACTTCTACCTTCGCTCCTTGTTCCAGCCCATCCTGAGATGGGAAAGCACGCAGCGTGTGACTCTTACTCACCCACCTCCTGGTACATCGAGAACTGGAATCTAGCTTCAATAGTAATTACTATGATTATAGTTCCCTGTGGAACTCGTAGGGTGAGCTCCAAACACAATTCCTCAAGCTTTTCAAATCACTGCGTCGATTTGCTTATGAAAGGCAGTTCTAATCAAAAGGGGGTAATTACAATATTAAGTGCCAAGCCTTGGTGTGCAAACTCTTGAGTCATAAGATATTAAGCCTAATTTAACTCCACTGAGGGAGGCGTGCAGCATCACACATTCAGCTCTCGGAGTGGAGGTGAGCCCAAGCTGAAACCTTCACTCCAGGAAAGTGGACAAATTACTTGCTCTATTAGGCCTTCAATGATCACGTATTATACGCGCCAGACCACTTGCCTTGGGGAGCTGTCTCTTCTCTGAAATCCGCATGCCACAGGGGTTGCTGAGCAAGATCCCACCATGCCTTACAAAACTCTGTTTTTTGGCTGTAACAACACTTAGACCTGGCCTTGGGCCTGTAACCACCCATTCATTCATTCATTCATTCATTCGTTCGAGAGATTCACAGTCAGCCAGGTTCTATACCAGGCCCTGTGGAGGCTGAGAGAAATCAACAACACATGCCCCGGGTCTTCAAGACATTCGCCGTTGGTTTGGGAAGTTCGGCTCACAGACAGGTGATTAATTCACCATGTGAAAGTGCTGTAGTAATAAAAATGTTCAGCAGGAAGAGAAAAAGGAATGACCTAGTCTATCCTGATGCAGTCAGAGAGGCTCCCAAGGGAGCTACCACCTGAGCGGATGCTAGAAGGTCACATGGGCAGGACAGGCTGCGGGGTGTCCCAGGCAGAAGGACCACCTCTGTCATAGGAGGTGTGAAAGAGGTCTACCTGTTTCAGGAACCTATAAATAATTCACTGTGATTTTTAAGAATAGCATGTCCACGTCTGTGCACACAGATACAAGCCCTTGGACCAAGGCCACAAAGAGGCCCGGGAGAAGGACAAAGGAGCTAGTAATAGGATGAGTCCTAGTGGTCAAATGAGGGCCATTTCTAAGCCCTTCTCTCAAGTGCTGTACTTTGAGGGAATCACACAATAATGTGGCGGCCATCAAGCAGACAGCACAAACTCAGAGCTTGACACACACACCACACACGTGGACATAACCGCCTCACCCCACAAAGCACGCAGGTGCGCCTGCGGGTGTGGCGGCAACCAAACGGAGAGTACCCTTTTACACACACAGAAAATGACCCGAGCGCTCTCGGGGACACACCCTCGTCTTACAACCCCGTCTGATCATTAGCAGCAAAGAAAGTTTTCCCATAAAATGAGCGGAGTGATCCATCAGACTTGCTGATAGAACGCCCAGCTGATGAATGTGCGTGCTGCTCCCGGTCGCCCATTTTCATTAACAATTGAGTCATCCTTCAATCTGGCAAAGGCATGAAAAAGAAAGACAACGCACATTTGAATCCATTCAGTTTGGGACTTTTGATTTTTGTTGTTTACGAACATGCAACCAAAGGTACCAGGAGAAGGAGAAGCAAAGAGGCATTTATTACATGCTCGCAATGTTCTCTGCTCTAAATAGTTTGAAAAATCTAATAACCAGAGCAACACTCGTGATAGAGAAATTTTGATTCCGGTTTTAAAAATGAAGACACAGAGGCTCAGGGAGATTAAATAATTAGCCGGAGTCACCCAGGTAGTGAATTAATCACGGAAACCTAAGGCAGCCCCATGCCTATCCCTGGGCTCTTGCGGGAAAATCTTGCTTTCTCTTCTGATAAAAATGGTGGAAGATAATTACATTTTTTCCCTCATCAGATAAATCATTTAAGTAAGTCATTTCATATTTCATTAAATTGCTTATTTATTTTTGTCAAAGTCAATGGTGGCCTGCTTGAGACATGACCCATAAGAATTGCAGAACAGTAGGTATGTGTCATTGTGTTCCTTCCATGAGAACCCAAGTGAGACGTGTTTGAACCAGCCACCTTGTCTGCCACTGGTCCTGAGCCATACTGCTCACCATGTTAACTGACGCACGGCACATTTAGAAAGGAGACAGGCTGTGGAATCTCAGCTGAGGAGGTTCTGGGGCTGAAGAGGCCAAGTTCGTGAGCCTGATCTTCTCTGGATCTAATTAGCTTTGCTGGATTACAAGAGAGGCTGGGCGGAACGTGTCTTATCGTACACAAATCCATCCATCTACAGAAATAATCATGCTGAGAGTTGGGTCAATGACCAGGATCTCAGCCTCCCAACCGCCACCCCCACCCTGTGCAGGCCTAATGGTCTGAGACACAGATACGAAGCATCGGGACATTCCTCAAGGCCCAGGACTTCCAAAGTCAAGCTTGGTAGGTATTCTCTTGCCCCCTTTGGGTAGGGAACAACCAGAGGTTTTTTCGGCTTGATCAGGTTGGAAGGATAGAGAGTTCTTCTTTAAGCTGTTTGAATGAATAAATAATTGCCCAGAATTCCTTTTTTCCATTTGAGACTTTCCTTTTGTTACTAAATGAACAATGGCAATAATTAGCTGGTGCTTTGCTCATTACTTCCTAAGGTCATGAGTGATGCTAATAACCTCTCTGTCCTCACATAGAGCCACTTCTGTTCCTTGGCTATGGTTAAAAAATAAATAAATAAATAAATAAATAAATAAATAAATAAATAAATAGATAAATGTGGGCTTTCCTTTGATTTCTCTCCATTTCAGTTCTAAGTGAGCTGAAGTAAGAGGAAAATACATTCTTGCTCCTTCTGGCCCAACAGGTTAAAAGCCTGACAGACAGAATCCCACCCCAGGAATAAAGCAGTGCTGCTGGGGCTCTTCCTTGGGAAGGTTTTCAGTGAGGCTTGAGTGTTTAGCAATAAGTTTACACTGGGTCGTACTATCCAGACCTTTCTGATAGCTGCCTTCCTGGGAGGCTGGATTTGGATTTGCCTGTCATTTCCAGGCTTTAGTATATAGTGGGGAAAGAGCAGTGGGAGACTCATTGGATGCCAATGTTTCCAGACTCAGGTGGCTCAGTGACCTACGATCGTTCATGTCCACTCTCTGGACTTCAGTCTTCTCCTCCACAAGGTAAAGGGTTGTGCCAGAAAACTCATCTTAGTTATGAAGTCTTGAGTTTAATAATACAGCAAACATTTATTGAGCTTCTGCTTTTTGCGGGGACACGGTGCTAAGTGCTACAAGTAAAAAGGTAAAATATAAGTGCTCTTATCTCCCGAGTTTTCTGGATTGAGGGGGAGAGGCAGATATAGATACTGCTGACATAGTGTGTGCATTGTCTTTGAAATTTCTATGATTTCATATTCTTGAAATGTTCTCTTTACATGGACAAAATGGCTTTGGAACCAATGGAATAAGAGAAAATTAGGTTAGAGAAGGGTCCAGCATGAGAGCTACAGTCCAAGGCTATGGAAAAATTTATTTATCTGGGGACACTGTTTCAGTTCTCAATGTTGTTTTTATCTTAACGCAGCAGAATCTCCTGCATAAAGGCAATGATGA
Source organism: Mustela nigripes (assembly GCF_022355385.1). Classification (NCBI taxonomy): domain Eukaryota; kingdom Metazoa; phylum Chordata; class Mammalia; order Carnivora; family Mustelidae; genus Mustela; species Mustela nigripes. The sequence goes on along the minus strand of NC_081565.1, from coordinate 24,376,803 downwards.
GCTACAGAGACGGAAGCTCTGTAAACAAGCCTGTTATTAATCATTATCATAATGATCTGAACCAACCTGCCGAGCTTTTTGATGTTTGCTCAACTCCAAGGATTAAGATGCAAATCGGGGTGTGATTTCTATCATCGCTGCATTCGGATCTGTGGCCCATTAATCCCAGGCTACAAGTGACCACGGGTAACCTCCAATGGACACCCCAGGAGGGGAGATGCCCCCCCCACAACTCCTGCCCCTTCCCCTAGCTCACATGAAACCTGGAAAAAGGTTTTCTGGATGGAATTCAGCCAGAATGGTGTACTTTGCCTCTACTGCAGAGTCATCAAAAAGATTTTCCTAGTACGTCCCTTCAAGTCGAATCCCCAGTGGCCATGGGAACTTGCCAAACGAGATACTTTCCAAGAGGAATATCTTCACAACAAAATTTCTAAAAGATGAAAGGCAGCAGGGGAGGGGACACTCAAATGTAAAAACTCCAGGTGTGATCCCAAGATCTAAACATACGGCAAACCGATGCCATATGCTGAGACCTGGGTTCAGCTCTCAGCCCAGTTCCTGCTTTGTGTATCACCTGAATGAACGGTGGGCAGTTAGGACCACAGCATGTAGAAACAGGGACATGTCTGTGTTCTGTTAAGTCTTCTAATGACCTGGTTCACATAACCTAATGTCTCCAAAATGAGAATATTAATAAATACATTCCTTGTAGGCTGGTTGTCATACACCAATATTTCTTTAATCATTAAGTATAAATTGGAAGCAAGGTGTCTCGGGGATGGGAGCTGTCTGTGAGCCCAAAGCAAAGGTAATGGAGGCAAACACAGCACAGTTAGAACCCCTCTGTGTCCTCTGCCCACTCTCCTGGCTCCCAGGAGCATCCAGCAGGACTTCCCTCCTTTCCAGCCTCTATCACTCCGTTGCAATTGAACCAGGGGTCAGACCATGCTGATGGGCTAGCCTGGGGAATAGGGTCTGGCCTGGGATTTGAATGCCTCTGATAGGGGGTGAGGTGATAACATCCTGAGGTCTGATCATTAACACTTTCAGGTAGATTCCTTACCTTTTACTATCTAGATCAAATTATCGGCGTACTTCTACCACATTCCCTGTGAAAGGCTTCCCCAGGGGCTCTAGTCTCCCTCAGGGCAGACATCAGCCAGTGGCCAATAGGCATGGACGATTTTATAGAGCCCTGGAATACCATCCTCGTGCCTGCCCCACAGCGATGCTTCCCCAGGTCGGGCCTTCGTTTTGGAGACTGAGAAACAGACCACGACCATGAAAGAAGCCCAAAGAGGCTAACAGAAGGGCAGCAGTGTCACGAGAAAAATGAGAGGAAAACATAAAAGCTACATGGAGCAGAAGCATAAGGGATGCCCCATCCCTTAGTGCACAAGTGAGAGAGTTCTGTAAACTGTCAGGTGTCTGTGCTGAGGACTGGCGGTGGGTGGGGGACCGGGGCTATTACACCGCGGGCCGTGCGCTCCTGCTCTCCCTCGCCAGCAGTCTGACGGAGCAGGCTCCTGGGGGAAACCCGGGACTCGAATGGACAGCCTGGTTGCAAGCTGTCTTCCGAGGGACGATGACTCACTTCAGATAAGGAAAGCGGGTGTCTCCAAGGGATTTGGTTTTTGCATCTGTCCCACTCTCTCCGCAGGCCTAGCAGAGTACCTGACACAAAGTAGGCATCCCGTGAACTAAGAATTTTCTCTTGTTTTATCAGTGTCCTGGGTCTTCCTAAAGATCCTCCACGTTACCTTTTATTCCTCTAAACACCCTTCAACATCGCTTTTGTGATTTTTTTTTTTTTTCCAAGAGAACGCTACAGCTCATTTTTGAGAGACCACGGGCCTCGCAAACACTGCTATGCCTAGTGGTTCCTTTAAGACAACCAGGAATCTACCTGCTGGGCTGTTCCCTTAAAGGAAGTTTCCCTTTAAATCTCTCAGTAACACAGGCTGCATGTGTGAAGGTAGGCTCAGGTCCCTTGTTTTATGGAAACAGCACTGAATCATTTTGCAACAAAGGAAGGGCTTTGGATGCTTTGGGGAGGCGTGGCTGAGGGGCAGGAGCTGGGCAAACCAGTTGAATGGGTGTGCCCCGGAGCAGCCAATGGCCTCTTCTGGAAGGAACTGGTCCAGAAACCAGAAGGAATTATGATTACGGACAACCAAAAGCATTCCTGCCCATAACGCTGGGAAGCCCGGTCCTTTCCGACACACAGAGAGGCTCCTAGCCAGTGGACAGCCTGTTGCTCAGCAGACCAAGGGTTAGCCACACGTGTCCACTTAGACCCTCCCAGCCAAGGAGCTCTTCACTGAGCTTCCTGCCAGCGGTTTCAGGTCCTTTTCAAGGAGCCCCGGCGGCTCCCAGAGTTGCCTTCAGGTCAATTGTAGGAGCAAGGAGACAGGAGGAGATGGTTTTTGAAGTCCCGACTTCGGCTATATATAGCAGCTCTGATTTTGTTCTGTTTCATGTCTTGGGATTCTTTTAAGGATTTAAAAAGAAAAAAAGTACTTCTGCCTTAAAAACATCCAAAAACAACCTTTCCTTCCTCTCCCTTCCTTCCCTGGACAAACTGGGTTCAAGAGATGGAAGGTGAAACTGATCCTTCAAGGCCACCACAAACTTGCACGTGACCAAATTCAACCCTCTTCCCACTTCATCTCTTGGCGGCTGTTTGACCCAGTTTACCAGTCTCTTTGTTTTGAAACATTTTCTTCTCTTGGCTTCCAGAAACATAACTTCTGGAGTTCATCCTTTGACCCTGCTTCCCTCTGGTATCTTTGCTGGGCCCCCGTACCCCACCTCCAAATACAGTCCTTTCCAGGGCTCTGCTCTGGGATCCTTCTTTGACTGTATGCTCTTCCCAGGCGGTGACACCTGCTCCCACAGCCTGAAATGTCGTGTGAATGCCAGTGATTCCTGCTTGCACATCTACAGTTCTGACCTCCTCCGCTGAACTTAATTTAAGACTTGTGTATACAATTTCCTGTCTTTCCCATTTGGATATCTCCTAGGCATCTCAAACTTAACATTTTGAAGACAGAAGTCTTAAATCTCCCACATCCAGTGGAGAGCTGCCCAGCTGTCCCCATCCAGTAATTAGCAGCCTTCCATGCCACCTGGGCCATGAACTGGGGTAGTGGAACCTGTCACCAACAGGATTGCATCAAACGTATGGGCAACAGCTTCGGAACCATTCCTGATCCTCCTCTTTCTCTAACCCCTCCATTCAGTTGATCAGCATCAGGATTCTGGTTCATCAAGTCCTACTTCCCAGACACTATCTGAACTTGTACTATCTGAACAGCCTCTTAACTGGTCTCATTGCTCATTCTCCTGCTTCCACTTATGGCAGAATCCATTCTCTCTTAGACTCTTCTAAGAGTGTAAGTCAAACCGTATTACTCTTCTGCTTAAAACCTTCCAATGACCTCCTGTTGCACTTAGTCTAAAATCCACACTCCTTCCCCTGGCCTGTGGGCCTCTGCTCTCCTTAATGACCTCAGGTGGTATTACTCTTACCCTCCCTACCAAGTTCCAGGCACATGGGCTTTCTTCTGATCCCTGGAGCACTCCAAGTTCAGTTTCACATGGGACCCTTGCAGAACCTGCCTCCTCTGCCTGGACCCTTCTTCCCTTAGACCTTAAACTCTCAATGTTCTTGCCGGCCTTCAGAAATGCCTTCCTTAAAAAAAAAAGAAAGACGGGCGCCTGGGTGGCTCAGTGGGTTGGGCCGCTGCCTTCGGCTCAGGTCATGATCTCGGGGTCCTGGGATCGAGTCCCGC